>NC_136501.1:37445607-37488107 GCF_053919585.1 Euprymna scolopes
AAGACATTCTGATACAAAACCTGTCTAAGAACACTGCCAGGCACATAAAAGTAGCTTTCATAAAAATCGGCCCACCTGTTTTCTAGTCTATAAGGAACGAACTCATACACATACATGCACGAATTTCCTTTTATATAATAGTAAAGATAGAGATTAAAGAACATAAATAGCTAAACACTGAAAATGATATAACTAAATTTCAATCACTTTTATAACCTTAAATGGAGACTTTATTTTTTAAATCTTAAAATGTCATTTTTTTTTCAAAAACTACTTGTTTAATTAAATGCAGACTCACATCATTGAATGGATTAATGTACTTTTGTTACATATTCCGTTCACATACACTTAAAATGAAGTATAACAGTAATTATCTGTGTACAACTGTTTCCATGATGCTTAATGAAGATGAACTTGGAATCGGTTAGAATACCATTTAGAAACTAGACGTAGAAGACATTAGAAAACTGAAATTAATTTCAGCTACTGTCAGACTTTTAATCAAACCACATATTATATAGGGTCCTGAAAAATAGGGATGCTAAGACTCACTTATTTCCTATATATAGTACAGAGGCAACTCTTAGTTAAGGAATTTGAACTACATTTCATAAATAAACCCTGATTTAAATATAAGGGCATCATCATCTTATTCTGTAAAAAAGAATCAAGAACATTTTTAACCATAGTCATTGCTTGAATTATTGTGGTTGAGAAGACTCATGTACAAAACAATATTTTGTTTCATTATATCCTGATGGCTTAGAATTGTTGTGGTAAAGATTTGATTCACTTCTCAGCATTACTTAAAGCTAGCATTGTATCTCTCCTGAAATCAGTGTAAGCTTAGTATATACTTCTATTATCTCGCTTTGATCACAGAAGCCAGTCGTGGAACTCTCCTGTATTTAGTCAACATTATTGTTTTTTAGTGTAATAAAATCTACTGCCTGTTATACATATGTTTTCGGTCTCTTTTTTTCTTTCTCTATCTCTTCCATATTTCTATACTAACCACAAGTATTAATATAACATCATAAATCCTACAAATTTAGAATTGCAATTAATAAACAACATTCATAGTTTGGAATCAGTTTTTCCAAATGAAGAAATTACTCTACGCATCTATCACTTCGCTTTATAAAGGACTACTTTCTTTAGAAACTGGATTGGTATGGCTTTAGGCTTATTACGTTCGACCCCTACACATATTTATAATTGTTCTTTTCATAATATAGTAAGGGAAGGGAGAATATGATGGGGGATATGCTTCTATGTCTTTCCTGTGTTATTTTGTTGAGTTTATCTCCCCAAACCATGGTGTTTCTCTCTGGAAATTTCTTCATCCTACATACCTTTCTTGTTTATGTTGGTTGATTAAAATAAATAACATTTTCATTTTAAATATCTATAGTTTTTATTTCAATATTATATACTGATATACAAAGGATAATAGAGAGATCCAGAGAAAGAGTGCATTTAATACTCATTCCTCGTAGATAAGTGATTTTTTTTTAATCTTGTGATCCTTTGTGCGTTAGATAATAAATAACTTTAATATCATGATACAAATTTTATTTAAATAAATTCTTCATGGAGAGAGAAGATACAGAAAACGAGTGTATATCCACTACTATTAAAGGGTGGAAGTCATTGGATAGCAGTATTATTTTCTTTTTCAATACATATTTGTTATTTGCATATTCATTATCCTCTTGCACCCTTATTTCACCTTTTGCACCCTTATTTGATCTGCTTATAATTACGAATCTGAAATAATCAGCGTTCACATTTGGATTTTGCCAAAAACATCTGATATACAGACCAGTTTAGTCTTGGACGAGTATTGCATATTTTACATAGTATTAATATACTTTTGGAAATTCTGTAGAAATAGATCCAGGTGCGGGATGATTGATGAAACAGAACGTTAGGATTAATTGGAGTCCTGTTTTAGCAATGGAGGATGGATTGGACAGTTTAAAAAAATATCATAAAAAAGGTTTCAAATTAAAACCAGAGTTACTGGAGGAATATTTTACACAATATTTTGTTTCTTTTAATATACATAGACAGGTCGATGGTTTTAGTTCTAATTCATTTTTTCTTTTTGTCTGTTTCCTTTTCGTTTGGGAGAGCGGGTTCTTTTTCTAGTAGTGTTTTTGCTATTTCTATTACATCTGGTAGCAATCATATTATCAATCTTCCTTTACTTTATCCTGTGTCCTCTTTAAAATGGCAGTACAAATGTAATCGCCAATACTGATGAGTCCATTTTCTCCATATTTTGTTTTCCTTGTCCTATATACCCTGTCAACATAATTCTTATCATGATGCCTAGTCTTATTAGCCATTGTCCTTAATGCCCTTGTATTATGGCTCTAAGTGCTTCTTTTTGAATAACTAAAATTAACTTTGCCCCATGTCTGGAGCAATGTTGGTTTCTTTTTTACTAATTCTATTACTTAGATATTCTTTGCTAATCTTTTATTACCTTTCAGACTATTTGATTATGTCCACTTTCAATGGTTTCAAGATATGCTTTCTCCTTCAGTACCTTGAAGAATTTTCAGTTAGACAATTGTCACGGATCGTTTACATTCTCTGTATTAATGGATAATATCATCCTTTTGTAACTTCATCATTTATGACATCTATAATAAAAATCTCACCTGTCTGTTTAAATGTATGCATGTATGTATGCTTAAAACTTTCACAGAGGCGACGGATTTACACGACATTGGTATCATCTGGAAGCTCTACGTTACAAATATAAAAAAATTGAAGAAAAACATTCATTCCTTCAGCCTCAACTGGGCATTTTCTACAATGAGGGGTCGATTTTTTGCGAGCCATTTTTACAAGTCATCATATCGGTTGGATTGACTTTTCCTAATTTTAACGTTCTGAACATCCGGTCGCGTGTAGCGATAAGATGTCAGATTTTCTTTCACTTTCTTTTCTGCCTTCGCGTCACGGGTTCGAGCCTGCCTGTCTACTACTACTTTTTTTTTGCTCAACACACACCTCCAAACACCCGGGAAACGCCGGGCATCCACGCTAGTCATAAAAGAATCCCCACTCCCGCGATGTTTTCAACCTGTTTTACTGTATAGGATCATTCTTTTGTACTGTTTTCTCTTTATGATGTCTTCTTTTTGTGACATTATAAAGGATTTTCTCCAGTGTCTTCCAACTCAACTTAACTTAAATGGTTAAGGTCATCCTTTTTTGACGTCATTTCTACACGTGGACAAACAAAAACTAGATACACACAGTTTTAGTAGGATATGAATATATATAACAAATACTGGCTCAACGGATCACAAATAGTCTGTTCTCTTATAATAATATGTACCATGTATATCTTTATATATTTATATTTTGTCTCTAACACTCCATTAATTAAAATGTATGAAGAAAATGTTAAAATTACTTTTCTGAACACTAAATCAAATCCTGGTTACCTTGATGAGAATCTAAAATCCTAACCTCTACAGCACATGAGTTAGCTAATATTTTTGTTTAAATTAAGTTTTTAAAGCCTACATTACTATAGGTATGATAGGATTGAAGTTTTTGGAGTTTAGCTTTAATATTTTTAATTAGTTTGAGTTTAAATTCAACAAGAGACAGATGTCAGATTGCAGCTAATTAGAAACCCAAATACTGGACACCTAACTTAAGAAAATTCATTCATGGCATTTCTAATTGTGAATTGTGAAACCTTTTGTAATAGTCCCAAAATGCCTAAACAAAGAATAAAAGTATATGTAATTTCCAAATTAATTTAACGTTATTTTCAGCTTTCTATTCATTATGAATCTTTATCCCCCCTATTATATAAAAGTTTTTTGATATGACAGGGGTACGTTCGAAATGAATGTTTGTTTAAAGCATAATTGTACCATGATACGTGACTTTTTCATTTTAAACTTAAATTCAAGCTATTATCACAGCACAAACAATGAAGGCCAGGCATATAAATTTAACAGTAGGTTCTTTGATATGACAGGGGTGCGTTCGAGTTGAATATTTCTGTTTAGAGTATAATTGATGCATAATACTTCACTTTTGCATTTTAAACTTTAATTTAAATCATCTATATATTAATAGGATAGTGTGTGTGTTATTTATTTTGTGTGTCACGCTTACATCCGAGTGACTGTCGTTTAATTGTTATGGATTTCCATTTCTTGTAATAAATAATTTTACCAAGAATTCTTCATAATTTTTGGTTTCGGTTTTGATTATAGCTGATGGCACGCCAGTAATCTATTTTTTATAAATAATTTACCAAGAATTCTTCATAAGTTTTGGTTTCAATTATAGCTGAAGGAACTCAAGTTATATATATATATATATATATATATATATATATATATATTTCATAAGTTTTGGTTTTGATTCAAACTGATGCACCCAAGTCATATGGATATATATTTTTTTTTAATTGCAACTTTATAATATATACAAATCGATAGAACATTAACTCTATAATAATATATATGAAATCTGCAAAAATTAAAATATCATATTTAAGCATACTTTATGACTGGGCTAGGCCATGTATTCCTGCTAGCTTAGATAAATACTTTTGCAGTTTTAACAAAAGGTCTACAATAATATCAGATATTCATTTATGCTGAAGATCTACAGAATGCCAACATCAATATATTACTATAAATGAATCCCCTGTGAAATTTCCACAAGTCCTGCTAGTTACATTTAAAAATAATTTTATAAAATCAACAGTAGGTTCTCTACAGTGCAATATAGACTACAATACATTGTGGACTAAGCCATTGCAAGGAGGCATGTGGAGCTTCCTCCCGGTGCACTATGATGGATCCTCAACTAAAGCAAGCAATCAATCGATTTGATTGAAAAATGGGCGATTTCACTGATTTCGATGACAACAAAGATATGAGTGTGAAACATTCGTTGATGATTATTCAATCCTGGACAACGTCGGGTCTCCCTGCTCGTACTATATAGTCTGAATATCATACAGTTTGAACACCACTTCGTTAGAATAACACCTTGTTTTAACACTTTCTATTTCAAAACTGATTCAGTTCAAACGTTTTCATCCCTTCTGAACTTCAATTGCAAAATCTCAACTTTAAATTATAAAAAGATCAACATCAATTTGCAATAGCGGAATTAACGAAGAGCAAAATTTCAAATTCAAATCTTATTAGTATATAGTATTAATTTACAAACAAACAAAGAATATAATTACATGGAAATGATTAAAAATAACACCACTGGTATGCATCATCAATCACTTCAATCATCATTTAGAATTGCTTATTCAAAATTTCAATAAAATAATTAGGAACAAGCTACAAAGCGGATTTAAACATAGGGTGAGATTTTTTAACTCAAGTTGATTACTTTACCATGCGCATAATTTTCTAATTTTAAATTTTAAGTGGTTTTTAATTTTACGTTCAACTTTGTAAGTTCAAGATAATAAAAATTCAGTTTCCAAAGTTATCTCTCACTGACAACATTTCAAAACTAAGATTTACTATCATCAACAGACACCTCAAACAAAAGTTATGACTATAGCTCATTATTTAACATTTGCTGAATAAGTTGTACAATTGTGCTTTGTCATGTCTAAGTACAATGTGTAGTTTACTTTTTATCACTTTTATAAACATTTATGTTGTTTGATATTTCAATCACATCTTTATACAAGACTAGCAAAAACATATGGCATTTTCTCGGATTCATAATCTCAAACGTAAAAGTTTATAACTACTTTTATCACATATGTTTTACTTTTCTTTGACTTAATTTTTTTCTCAGCAGAAACTATTTAGAAATGTCTAAAATTAAGTATTTTATTTCTTATAGGGAAAAACAACAATCAATACACACACACACACACACACACACACATACACACACACATATATATATATGTTAATATATATGGCATAATCGCGTTGACACACCGGTTCTCGTCAGAAGTTAAACAACAGTGAGCCTGGTTAGTACCAGATAGGTGATCATTTGGGAATTCTAGGTGCTGTATGTGCTCTCTGCTTATCTTGGCATTTGTTTCTAGTTGTCTTGTACACTTCGCCTGCCACTGGTATTTAACAATGTTGACTCAGGAGAGGTGTGGTTGGAGATTGCGCACCTACTGCTAATAAGACTTTCACGCACAGTCACCCCTTCTTGGGTAACCATAGTCTGTCAAAGGCTGAGGGAGCCCTATATATATATATATATATATATATATATATATATATATATATATATATAACGTTGGTATAGAGAGCTTAATACCCTCCAAGAAATTCTAACAGGTATCAAACACTCAGCCGTGGTAAAGCCAAGAATGTGCACCTGCTCTTACACACAGAAACAACTATTTAAATTGAATTCAACGAAGTAGATGTTCTGAAATTAAAGTCACTTTTAAGCCCGCTGGCAACCACTACAAAGGAGTTATAGAAAATGTGATAGTCATATGCACAATCCGTTAAGTGTAAAGTAGCTGAGCAGAGAATTGATCCTATGAGTTTTACCAAATAAAAACAAAGTTCTGAACTGATGCATGACATTTATTCCAACCATTATCATTGAACCTGGCGTGATTTCGTCAGCATCTGATAAAGTCAAACGTTTTGCCAAGACTTTGTATCTAACTTAAGCCCCTGCAATCAGGGCTGCCTACCACCTGATTTTCCCCTTACACTCTGAGCGATATTCATATATCTATCTGGGATGTTGGCAAACTTATCAAGAACCTTGATACTAATAAAGCAACTGGCTCTGAGAAAATTCCAATCAGTTTTAAAAATGCAACTGGAACTAGTTCATATTATTACAAAGCTGTTAAGTCATTGCCTAAAAAAGAAATGTTTCCTATTACCTTGAAAAACTTTGTCAATTTGACATTATTTAAAAATACTGGAGACAGATCTTCTGCATCTTAGTGTAGACCAATCAGTCTCCTGTGTATCATGAGTTAGTTGTTTGAATTTGTGATAAATCAAGAAGTTGAAATCATCTCAGCAGAAACAAACAGCTCAGCGATAGGTAATATTGATTTCGTCCCACAAGTTCAATAGCTAATATGCTGACTGTAATATGACACAAGATCAGTGGCCTCGTTTCTAGAGCAATAGCTTTTGACATATGAAAGGTCTTTGATAGGGTTTGGAATTAAGGTTTATTCACAAGTTTGCTAGCTATGTAATATCTGGAAATATCCCCTCACTCATCAAATCCTTTCTCTCTAATAGGTTTATAAACGTAGTCGTTTATGGGCAGAAATCTGAAACACATAATATCAACACTTGCGCACCTTCTGAATCCATTCTGAATGAAAAAATCTTCCTGATTTCATCTATGATCTCCTAAATTCTAAGATCATTTGTTGACACTGATGCAAATGACACAACCATCTATGGTTGAACAGTAGTAATGATCCAAATCTTTTTGATTCTCTCTCTTCTGACCTGGAGCACATGATGCAATGGGGACAAAAGTAACTGCTTACTTTTAATGCATCTAAAACAAAGCTTTTCTCCTTTCACTACTAGCGCTTGGATCCTCACTTTTCCCTAATTGAAATAAATGGCTCTCTTCTTGAGAAAGTCCTCTGCTTTGATAAGCTTCTGTAACTGAACTTTACTTCAGACTTAAAATAGAAGATTTACATCAATTCTATTGATAAGGTTGCTGGAAAAATGGTTGGACCATTCTACCGTTTCAGAAGATATCTCACGCCTAATGCAATCCTTTATTTGTGCAAGAGTCAAATACGTCCTAAGGTGAAGTACTGTTGCCACATATGGGGAGGTGCACCCTTTTTTGTCTAGACAGAGTAGAAAATCAACTTCAATCTAGTGGAGATGTCCTCATATCTTCCCTAGAGTCACTTTCTTACAAAATAAATGTTGTTAGTCTTCCTTTATTCTGTCGTTATTATCATGAAAGGTGTCTGACTGAGTTTCAATTTACAGTTCTCTACTGTAAAACATTCATAATAAAAACGTGTCTAGCTGCAACCACCGTCAATAATTTCCCTTTCTTTTTCTGTGTATCCAAAACTAAACAGAATTTCAATGAGCAATGTTTCTTTTCTAGAACAACAATGAAACACAATGTCGTTGGGCTGCTTCCCCGTTGACTACAACGTAGTCGTTTTCAAGTTCAATGTTAATATAATTTTTGTTAATCCATCCTCTTAAATAGTCAAATTCTGTCCAGTCTTAACCATCATGCCAATTACCACAATGTTGTCTTGTCATTCACCTGACAAAATCTTATTCTGGAATGGCTTTTAGGCCTTGATAAGCGGTGACTCGTTAGAAAAATATGTGTGTATGTGTGTGTGCATACATATGTTCAAGTTTAAACAATTCCTCTGATGAATGCAAGCCGAGAAACATGCACAGCTGATTATGTCTACACAATTCAAAGTTAAATCTATATACATTTCAAACTTCAAACGTTTGCTTCCTTATAAAATAAATACAGACAACAAATAAATAAGCTAAATTATGTGTTTAGTGAAAATGCATACATATCTAATAACCTCAGTTTTGCATGTTTTAAAAAAGTTTTAGGACATTTTATTTTCTGAAAAGTTTTCATAGAGGACTTACTTTTATGAGAGGACATTTTTTGCCTCTTTTTGATCTTTCAGAGTTGACCTAGGTCAAGCTTACATTTCAGATGTCGATGGCCTGTTGCCATGTTGCATGTTGGTCTGCTGTACTGCAATGTTACCATGTTATCATCTATTTGTGTTGGCTAGTGAGACTTTTTATGTACAAAAAATTCATATTTGTGGGTTCATAGTTCATCTGCACGCAAAATTTATTTGCAATTTGATTCATACTAGAATACATGCATGCACATGAAAAACTTAATTGCTAAATAGTCAGAATATAGCGTTCTGAACATTAAGGCATTTTCACACTGACTAGTGCCAGTTCTAATAGGTGACCAGAAATTCGATAATATGCTCAGGTGTGAACAGGATGATTGAATGCCCTTGGGCAGTGGCCACATGCCAGGGCTTTATAGCCTGGCTTATATCCAATGCAATTACCTGTGAAGAATCTTTTTGTTGCTTTGTTTATTTTTTCTTTGTCTTTATATGTTTTTCTTCTCTTCCTCATTTATACACAAGATTGATTAGACGAGTACAAAATACTATCAATCTTTAGTTAGCTTCTACGGTTTATGGTTTATAACATCTAGCACGGTTCACTATAATAGAGACCTGCTATTGCCACTTAAATATTTTTTTATTATGATCTTGTTTTAATAGCAGGATCAACTGAAGAAGATGATATTACCAACAGACAAAATTTTCAAGGAACCTAGTTATAAAATAATTGACAATGGTATAAATTAGAAATATTTGCAACAATTGTACTCTATAGATGCCACCATGTGGTAGCAAAGTTGAATCATATCATTTTTTCAAAAATACATATCAGAAATGCACTAGGTTGCATCAATGATTATTGTTGCACTTAGAACTGTGAGTATAAGAACAGGTAGAAGTAAACAGATATATTTTTCTCTTTTGGAGAATGTCTGAACAGTACTGTGTCACTTGTTATGGGTCGGATGCCAAGGCATTATTAGCCATGATATGGATTTCTCCTAAACAATATGCCAAAATTGATTAAAATAAATCCATTGTAGTTATACTGTGTCAAGTAGTAGAGGTACCATTTGGAAAACCAATTTTAACATACCAAATATAATAATTTGCCTCGGAAATGGTTAAATATGTGAAAAAAAATGATAGATAAGAAGAGAAAATGATTGAATAGCAATAACAATCACTGATCAATAAATTATTGTTCCATAGTCTTCTAAACTGTTGCTGTTTACTTTGGGAAAACATTGATCTGATAATTCTCATGTCTATCAAGTAAATTAGTTATGTTTTCAGCGAGTGAAAAGCCAAAGAAAACAACAAAAACAAACATTATATAATAGTTTGTTTTTGTTTTTTTTTAATCACACGTTTAACATTGTTCAGATGAGTATATACATCCATCCTCTGGACTGAAATATTTAATAACTTTATTGTAAATTATATTTGTTGTAAATATATAAAAATAGGCTAAGGGCCACTAAATCTTATTCTTGATCCATGTATACTGACAATACCATGTAGAATGTTCTACTATACATAACATGCAAATTTGCAGTCACTACAATTCTGTATTTACCTTATGGGTGGTTCTACTTAAAATCTCTCCCCAGTGCTTTAGAATCTATCTTCTATTTACAATTTATTTATTTATTTATTATGAATGCATTACTTTTTCGTGGTTTCTCACAAAATTTCTACACATAGCTGTTGTTTTTATGTACAAAAATAAAACAGAATAAGAAATTAATAATTCTGTGCAATCTCTCTCTCTCTCTCTCTCTCTCTCTCTCTCTCTCTCTCTCTCTCTCTCTTTCCGTATATATCTATCTATCTATCTATCCTTTTATATATATATATATATATATATATATATATATATATATATATATATAAAGTAGTAGCGTTCGTGTGTATGTCTTTGTGTACAACTCTCTACAGCCCACACCACTGGACCAATCATGACCAAACCCTACATAATGATGGTTCTCTACCGAGGGATGGGGCACACTATTTTTTTAAGGTTAAGATCAAAGGCCAAGCCTATGTATATATAATTTCCTACAAGCCACACCACTGGACAGATTATGACCAAACCTGGGATGATAATGCCCCCCATCTAGAGCTTGTGCACACTATTTTCAAGGTTATGGTGAAAGGTCAAGGTCATAGAATATGTATTTATACTCTCCTACAGCCCACACCACTGGACTGATGATGACCAAACCTGCCATGATAATGATCTTTGGCCTAGGGATGATGCACACCATTGTTCAAGGTTACGGTCTAAGGTTAAGGTTATATTTAGTGTGGCTCTTCATAAACTCCTCCACCTAGGGATGGTGTACACCAAGTTGAGGATTATCACCATTCTGGGGGTCGCCAAGATAGTGTCAGCCAACTTATTTGTGAATCAGATCGTCCTCCTTCACCTCCATCCTCTCAACCAATTAAACAAATGTTAAGCATTGTGATCCTTTGTAATTTTTATGTGTAACAATATAAGTGTCAACTTAGATATAATCTATTTGCTTTAAAGTTCATAGTTGAATTTCAATCACTTCAGGAGGTAATTAAAATTTTTGAAACACCTTAAGAAATAGTTTCTTATACAATATCCATTTACTGTAAAGGTGTCTGCAAAGCGAGTATTCGAGCGTACAGCAAAGTCCTGTGCAAAGCACGGGCATCTTTGCTAGTATACTATTAAAATTCTATCCAATCATTTTGAATATATATTATTGGCTCACAAGGAGCTTTTACACAGGTCATCAAAGATCTCTCCTTGAAAGCAATCAGTGGTGTTTCCTGGAAATTGAGTGACAACAACTCTCCTCAGATTTCCAGTACTGTCCACCTCTTTTGATAACATTTGCAAATGAATTTGCATTATCGCAACAACCGCTTACCATTGATTTCTTACTGGCAGTGGCCATTGGTCTCCACTGGAATTTGAGTGGCAATAAGCCTCCCCAAGGTCCCAGTTCTCTTTGCACTTGTCCAGTTGAAGCCTGATAAGTGCTCTCTCCTCGGTTTTTCCATCCTCCTTGACCCTACTCGCCTATTTGGCCTCACTGTTTTGGGGAGGGGCGATGATAGGGTAATGGGGGGAATGGAGGAGGGGATCTTATAGATATACAGCTTCAATGTTCTTGGTTCCATGTAACGCTTCTTCATGTTTTGCCTCTGCAGTAGTTCATCTGGATCATGTGTGTTAGTCTCCACATTCAAAGATTTTCCTTAATATTTCAGCTGTTTTCATTATTATTTCGTTGTATCTTTCCAGTCATTCTCCTGATTCCAATTTTTCCCATTCTTTTTTCAAAGTTTTTCGGGATTGTTTCTAGTGCTCCTACTATTATAGGTATTATTTTGATTTTCTTCATCATCTATATTCCTTCCAGCTCTCTGGCTAACTTTGTGTATTTGCTCCATTTCTCCTTTTCTTTGATATTCACCCTGTGGTCAGCTGAAACAGCAAAGTCTACGATTTGACAGAACTTTTCTTTCTTGTTATTTATTACAACATCCGGTCTTCTTGCTTTGATTCGTTTATCTGTTTGTATGTCCATATTCCATAGGAGTTTGTGGTTCTCGTTTTCAAGTTCTGTTGGTGGCTCATGCTTGTACCATTTGTCTGGGAATTATGCAAACAACTGCATCTCGAACGCACAGACAAATGGTACAAGTATGAGCCACCAACAGAACTTGATGCAGTTGTTTGCATAATTCCCAGTGTACTGCCCTTCCGACTTGGTCCTGTCTGTTCTTGTATTCCTTTTGGGTCAGTTTGCTGCATTCACTTACTATATGGTTTATCGTTTTTCTCTTTGTTCAGAGAGTCTGCATTTGCTGTTTTCTTGTGTTTTGTAATCTCTGCTTTGATGTGATTAGTTCTTATCAAGTTATCTTGTGTTGCAGTTATTAGTGATTCAGTTTCTCGGTTTATGTGTCCTTTTTGCATCCATAACCAAGTGCTTTTGTTATTTTCATCTTTTGTCATCCTTATGAATTTTCAATATAGTTGTTTCTCTTCCCATTTTTCTTTTCTCATCTTATCCTTTGTCTCTCTGTTTTCTGTTTTATCGATTTTTTTCGGTGTCTCTTACTGCCATGATTATCCTTTCAGTACTTTGCATTATGCGTTTTTCTAATTCTTTTTTGTGTCATTCACACGGTTTTCTATACAAACTAGTCCTCTCCCGCCTTCTTTCCTTTTCACGAAGAGTCAGTCAACATCGTCCTTTGGGTGTAGTGCAATGTACTTTATTCTTCTTATTATTCTTATTCTTATTATTATTGTAGTAGTAGTAGTAGTAGTAGTAGTAGTAGTAGTAGTAGTAGTGTTTTAAGATATCCAACAAGTCAAAGGTGTCCCTTGCCAATTTGACACAATTCTACTAATTATCTTTAGTTGATGTAACATTTTTACTCCATATAATACAACTGAAGGATGCATCATGCAATTTGGGAGCAATTTCATACAGTAGTTTTTGAGCTTATACAAATAGGCAAAAAGTATTAAATTACAGTAGCAGGAGGGGGACGCTAAAATATGATATTTTAATTTGTCAAGATTTCATATAGATTATTATAGTCGTGATTTCAAAAGTAAAAAAAAGGTATTTGAGTGCCATCAGCTAGAATCGTAACCGAGACTCTAGCATTCAAAGCTGGTGACGTTACCACTGTACCAACGTGACATGCACATGAACTGATTTAAAATTAAAAATTAAAAATACACTAAGATGAATGTACAAAATGTATAACGATTTTTTCAATTTGGACCCATTTTTGACCCCTTAAAAACTATTTTAACTGGCTAAAAACTCATAAAAAAAGGTCTGTAAAAAATCAAATCATCAAAGGTCCCTAACGCTGCTCTGTGACTTTTAGTTTTGGAGGAGATAGAGTTTGAAAATATGGAGGCAGGCAGACAGACATATAGCCTTTTATATATTAGATTATATATTAATCCCTACTATTATATAAAAGGAACTGTGAGTTCGTTCCCTATGGACTCGAAAACAGCTGGGTCGATTTTTAACAAATCACACAAAGGTGCTTTATGTACTTGGCAGTGCTCTTAGACGGATTTTGTATGAGAATGTCTTCGATAAGTATTGATAATCGAAATAATCTGATGAAAGAAAGAACAGGCGATTTTGAATAAAGTTAACACCTTACATAGCCTAACATCACAAGTGTGTCTGAGAAGTTTTATTATCACACAAGCCGAAAGGCCTGACATATAAAATCAGCAGTAGATTTTTTTGATATGACAGGGATGCATTCGAAATTAATGTTTCTGTTTAGAGCACAATTGCACCATGATACTTAACTTTTGCATTTTTAATTTAAATTCAAGCCATATATATATATATATATATATATATATATATATATATATATATATATATATATATATATATATATATATACAGTAGGTTCTCTTCAGTGTAATACAGACTACAATCTATTGTGGACTAAGTCACTGCAGGGAGGCACTTGAAGCTTCCTCTCTGTGCATCACGATAGGCCCTCAACTAGACAGGCAATCAATCGATTTGTTTGAAAAATGAGCAATTTCGCCGATTTAAATGACAATAAAATATCAGAGTGTGAAACATTCGTTGATCATCATTCAGTCCTCTGCAACGTTGGGTCTCTCTGCTAATGTTTTATATAGTTACATTAATTTCCTCAAATGTATCAACTATCCCACAGAATCAGATATGGTTAAGATTTCTGCTTCTCAACAATCTTATTGGTAAGTATTTGAAAGATGGATGAATAGAAAAACATATAGATACTCTTAGAAATTAAGATAGAACCAGCTAATTACTGAAAAAAGAAAGATTGGTGAGAATAAACTATGTAATGATGTGTGCGAGTGAAAGATAGAAAAGAAAGAGACAGATACTCTCTTTCAGAAATCAAGATGGAGTGTGTTTTGTCAATTCTATAATCTGCGTCGGTAACATTTTATCATTTTATAGGTTATTTAACGTCTTTTGTAAATTGTTCCATGAAGACAAGCCGCTAGTTCACAACGAGTTAATCTTCGTTGTGTTTGTCTGATTTAGCAGCATATAAACCATTTATGGGTTATTTAATGTTAAACCGATATATACTATAAATGATTCCTTGTATGTGATATATTGAAGACAAATTGCTCTTCTACATAGGCAAGAAATGCGTCCTAGATGTAGCTCTCTGGTAGGAGAAATAACAGTTTTTAAAAAATGAGAAAATAGTTTTCATTTTTTTTCATTAAAATTATAATATAATACCAAGAATTTGTAAAAAATTCTCTTTTTGCTTGTAATACTGAAAATACCCCAATTTGATATATGAAATAGAAAGATAAAAAAGAATGCTGCATATCAAATTTTCTCAACACTAACAGTAAAATTCAACGTACGAACGCGAATGCTAAAAATAATTCCTTTTCTTTTTTATTTAAAACTCAATCCGAATATTTTTCCTTGGAGATGTAATATCACATGTTTGTGTGAGTGGGGAGTAATTAATCAAATAAAAAATGTATATCGCTAAGTAGTTTCCTTTAATTAAACATTAGATTATTTTGAGTTTTGTGGAGTTTTAAAGAAAACATTAATTTAGTAATAATAATAATAGACAGGATTTTCTGAAACAGATAACAGAAAATGATAAAAACAACAACAACAACAATAATAATAGAAAATAATAATAAAAACAATAATAATAATAATGTATCAACTTTTTTGGCACGGTAGTAATTAAATATATGGTAATTGAATAACTTAAATTTTAACAGTATTTTGTGTTCTCATTAAAAATCTTAATTTTCTTATATTTCAATATGACGTGTCCTTTGTCACAGATATACTAACATATATATATATATATATATATATATATATATATATATATATATATAAAATATTTAAACTATAAATTTCTTTGTATGTCTGGCTGTTGTTGCATAATCGTCTCCGTGTGTTGGACCTTTGGGTTGTCTCTATGTTGTGTTGTCTCTACGGCTAGAATCTATGTATGATAAATGACTATGAAAGACAAAAGTACTATTAGGTATTAATTAACAAAACTCATTTAATTAACCCATTGTTACATCATAACTTTGTAATATGTTTTTCTTTTTTATTTTTTCTTGTGACCAGTGGGCTTCTACATGGCTATCGGTCATTTCACAGAGTGACTATTTCAAATCTCTGTTCCATATTTAATCATATGCTTCCATTTATTATCTATAGCACTCTCAGTTGAGAGCTCACATTAAACTAGTACATCAACATCTAAATATTTTTCCAATATTGAATCGCCAATGGTTTGTGTCACAGCAAATTGAAACCAACATTTTCCAGTTAAATTTACAATTTAAACATAGGTTACTGACTTTTACATGACACTAATCATCATTTTCAAAGTGTAAATATTTTTCTGAAAAATGTTAATCAACGTACTTTGCTTTATGATAGGTAATGGTATATTTATTTCTATAAATAAAAACATCATACTGTTTGATTTAGTGAAATAACAATATAAGAGGATGTATGTTTTAAGATTTTTGTTGGCCTTCTTTTAGTCTCATGAAAGAATGGATACCTCATATAAAGTTATGTGTTGATTATCTATCATGAAGCATGGTTTGTGTAATCCCTAACCAGAACCGATATTGTTTTAGTCCAGGAGCAAGGAGAAATCCATGACAACTGGAAAAATGTCAGGATAGGTATACAAATACAGGTGTTTTAGACATTTTCATTCTCTTAGATAAGTACTTTATAAAAATTGAGAGTTTAGTGTGCCTTACTATTTAACCAATAGTTGGAAGGAACATATATGGATCCATAACTTTTCCAAGGGTATTAATGAAACTTATGTGTAGTTACTTTGACAAAACTCGAAGTTGACCCATAGTCTCCACATATAACTACTAAATCACGCTACTTCCATTTTTAAAATTACAATCATAACAAATACAAGATGCATAGTTTGGGATCATTTTAATAAACACTTACATACATGGTTTTGATTTTTATTGGATAACAATTATAACATTGGAGTATGGCTCGTTTCAAATTCAGTTCATATATATTGTATTTTTTTTAAATTTTTAACATGGGTAGTCCAAATGTTTTGAAATCTAGCTCATATATAATGACTCTTGTCTTTTTCAATTTCTGTTAGACACCAATCTTAGTATTTACATACAGTTTGCAAACTTTCCATTAACAGCTCGTACATTATGAGTCTGCTTGTTATGCTTTCTGCCAAAGTGTTCAGGATCTTTTCAATTCCATTGTGAATTCAATTCAAAAAGATAATCCAAAATCGTTGAAATCTCTCATCAAAGCTACTTTTACTACAAAGAGTCGTTTTATCTCAGAGATGAGAAAAAATAACATTAAAGTCTTGTCTAATCAAATTTAGAGAAATCTACATCATTCCACTGATTAGCGCATTAATCTTTCCATTTGAAACGAGTGATGATTGCTTTATAGAAATATTTTGTAAAGAATAAAATGCCCTTTTCCTTAATTATTAATAGATCAATGGATTATTTCAGTTCATACTTTGTATTTATGTAATGAAGTTTCTTTCTGAATTTATTGGTTAAAGAACAATAATTTAGACAAATGCACAGATATGTGTGTGTGTGTGTGTGTGTGTGTGTGTGTGTGTGTGTGTGTGTGTGTGTGTGTGTGTGTGTGAGAGAGAGAGAGAGAGAGAGAGAGAGAGAGAGAGAGAGAGAGAATTTGAATATCTACTTAACACTGTCAGGTTTTACTGCACAGGGGTTGTCAGGACAACCTGGCATAATGATATTTACCGACTAATTATTCAAAATATCATAGTATTCAAAGTGCACATAATCTCCTTTTGACATGGCTATACACTAACTCGTACAAGAAATGAGGCATCTCCTCTTAGTGATGTTGTCTCAAGTAATGACACTAAACTGGATACTCTATCAAACCGGATGAATTCTTATCTTGGAATCCAATAAGATCAAGAGACCAGAAAAGAAGATTTAACATAACTGGTCACTTGGGAAGAGGAAAATTAATGTTCTTCAATTCTTTTACTAGCTCGACTTTTGAAAGGTAAAGAATTTTAGTTGTACACATGGACATTTATGTATTTCAGATAAAATTCAAATGTTAGCCCTATAAAGAGGTCACTTGATTTCTTGGAATTTACACTGAATTAAAATTATGTGTGTGTGTGTGTGTGTGTGTGTGTGTGTGTGTGTGTGTGTGTGTGTGTGTGTGTGTGTGTGTGTGTGTGTGTGAAGAGAGAGAGAGAGAGAGTTATAGTTTCTCGTGTTAAGAACTTGGACAAAATTCCAAATATACTTATATTTCTAAAAAAAAATTAAGTGATTTTTTTTAAATTTGTTTAATTAAGATAGAGGTGAACCGTTTTTAATGTGTTGCATTTAACACACAATCGAAATGAATAAAAGATGAGTATTTAGTCTTACATAACAAGTTGCTTTTTCTTACAGAGCAAAACAGTCTTCGACCGCACACCAATCATGTTACCATGTCACCATAGAATCGGTGTAATTGCTACTATATCACAGATCGACACAAAAATATTAAGACATGTAATGAAACAGAAAGGCTACTTATGTAATTGCATGTAAACTATAGTTTAAGACACTGTAATAAAGAGAAAATTTGTTTATCTACTGTAGCGCTATATATATTAGTTTAACAAATAACCTATTTAATATGTATTGTAAACACTTGCTTGCTAAAGATAAAAAAAATACAGAAACATTTTTTTTTTATAAATGACGTAAATAGCCGAAGCAGTGATAGCGATGAATCAAAATTTTGTCATGTTAAAAATTTCCAAACTGGAATAAGTATTATTTGAAATAAGCTGAAGTGTATAAAATACAAGGTCGAAGTGAAAAAACAAATTATGTAGTCTTAATCAAATATTGATTTATCAGATTAATTGCTATCAATAACAAATTCAGAAAATCTGAAAAAATAACTTTATATACTAGAAAATGTTACTCAGTTAAAAATGGTGAATTTCTTCACATTTTAGAAATAAAAATAGCCTTATAAAAAAGAATATAAATTAGAGATGTTAACATTTTTAATGTTAATATTTCCTTCATTCTCAATATTTTGATTGAAATTCATTCGAATATGCAACTTTTGTGAAAACTTGGCATTTTAAACTCTGTATAATATTCATTTCAAATGTACTTAAATAACATTATCGTGCCTTAATGCGTATGATTTTTTACAATAAAACTATTTTGTCAAAACAAGAGCTTCCTTAAAATTATATATATGAAAACCACCAACATCTGTGTTCAGAATTTATTTATGGGTTTAGTTTTAATATCCATTTTTTTTATGTTTGTGTGCATATCTGAATGGAAATTTTGTATCTATCAAAATACATTTGCTGTTATATGAAGTATATTTATTTGATTGAAATGTTTGGTTATTTGAGAGTATAGTAACTTTTGTCTGATATTTATGGTTATTACATCTCAGTTTCAAAAGGTACTTTTGTTTCATCTTGACCATTCTGGTCAAAATGTTTTCAGGGAACGAATTTGATGAATATTTATTGAATTTGGTTTCATCAAGAAATAACGAATACAAAATATATCTTGTATTTCCACATTCTGTTCTCCTGCTGATCCCGCTATTTCCATTTTATATTTATACTGTTTCTGTTTCTCATTCCTGTTCTGTTACTAAGGATTTATGTTCAATCTCTAATACAATTAAGAAAGGTAAAAAGTAACTTTTCTTCAATAAATTGTATACAATGAATTGTTTGCAATAAGTAGTGTATTTTTTGTATTAAATAACCTAAAAATGATTGATATACAGTAAAATTCACAAATATGCTAAAAATATAAATATCACTAAAGAACTTTAAATTTCTCTTTATTTTCTTAATGGGTACTCGCTAAAAAAATCGTCATAAAACAGACATAAGAATTTTCTAACTGAATAAAATTTCAGTATACCCACGTTTTGAACAAATCTTGAATCACATGGAAGTAACATGAACAGAATGAAGTGAAATACAACTGATAAAAAGAACATTTTGAGCAGAATTATTGAATATCTGTTCACACTGTTATGCATTTTGCTCAAAATATCAATAAACCGACAGCAGTTAGTGGCAGATCTAGTGTTTCATTTTTAAGCTAATATACTTAGAGATTAAAGGGAAAAGAGTAACAACCAGTAAGTGTCAAATCAGCCTTCTAGATTTACTTCTAGAATAGAATGGCATACCATTCGACAGGAAAAAGCGAATCGTGTATCTCTGTGCATATGTCATTGATGACGGTAATTACTTAAAACTTTGATTTTCTTTGTCTTTATTATAAGATTGTTTGTATTTATAAAAGTTAATGAATTGTAGGCATATGATAATATAATGAAAATTGCTATGTGAGACAAAAATCCGTACCAGATACGAATGTTGGCTTAATACTAAGAGTCTGATAATGTTATCTTGATTGCTTTTAACCGTCCACACTTAATTTGTATATAAATGTTTAGACGGTGGAAAGAAGGGGGATTAACGTAAATAAAGTGAAAATGATAAGAGAATTTGTGAAAGGGATGTGAAAGATAGTAAGAGGAAAAAGAATGAGAGAAGAGAAAAATGGGAAAGAGAAAGTTTATTATGATATTAAAATGTATTCTGATTTTGTGAAATACTTGGAAATTATAAAGGAATGGTGCAAATAATTATAAAACAGAAATAGTGCAGAGAGAGTGAAAACAAGAGAAAGCTAAATAGTCTGTTTTGACATTACAATATATTTTGACACTCTAAAATTCTTTGACTTTGTAATTGAAACAAAGTTAAGAAATCATATAGTTAATATGTATATAAAGTACTGACCCAAAAACTAATGGTTGGTCTAGTTCAATATAATACTAGGCTATTTATGTTTGTTATATTATGAGGGGCGTGCCAAAAGTAATGTCTCCTATATTTTATTCCATCCAAATGGATCAGTGAGGATACAAATTGCATTATGATGACTGAACTTATGCATTCATGACCTGAAAGTTTAATCTCTCTGTTGCAGATATTGACGGTGTGAGACTCTAAGGAAGTAACCATGTAATGGACGAATGTTAGAAGCAGAGATATGCTATTTAATTCCTAGCAGAAGTACATTGTGAATGGTAGTGACTATGTGGTAAAATAAATTCTGAAGCACAAAAGATCGCTCGTTTTAATGGTACCACTCCCGTCCTCATAGCTCCTCAACATTTGAGCTAAAAAATAGGAGTCTTTACCTTTGGAACTACTCGTGTATGACAAACTGCACTCCGAACGCCCATGTACTGCCATCATTCATCTGTGGCAAAAGTACATTGAAAATTATGTAGGAAAGTGTATTGAAAACTATGTATAAAAATACATTCTGGAGCACAAAAGGTCACTCGTTTTAATGATATTACTCCCGTCTTCGAAGTTTTTCAACTTTTTGAGTTAAAAAATAGGAGGCATAACTTTTGAAACGACCCTCATACATACATATATATATATATATATATATATATAATATATATATAATATATATATATATATATATATATATATAATATATATATAATATATATATATATATATATATATATAAGAGCAAACAGTTAATAAAACATGTTAAAAACACTTTAAAAAAGTGTTAAAAACATATTTAATCTGAAAAGGAAACACTTGATAAGTGGATAGTCCTTAATCTGCGGAGTTTCGAAGAAATACTTTCCTTCTCATAAGATATATATATATATATAAGAACAAATAGTTAACATGTTAAAAACACTTTGAAAAAGAGTTAAAAACATATTTAATTTTGAAAAGGAAACACTAAATAAATGGATAGTCCTTAAACCGCGGAGTTTCGAAGAAATACTTTCCTTCTCATCAGAGGGTAGGATTTAGCAAAATGCGAGATCGGATTTTGCTTGCAAAAGTATTTAATGAAACTACAAGTAAGTCATAGATCTTACTTATATATATATATATATATATATATATATATATATATATATATATATATATATATATATATATATATTTCTTGTTCTACTAGTAATTAATCCAGGTGGTCTCTTTTCGTCTGTGCAGTTAGATTTTAACATTTTATGCTCGATTACAATACTTTTCCATGAAGTGTTTAAGTAAGCCCTATGAATGCTTTAAACACACATTTATTGTCTGTTCACTAATATAGCTAAATCTCCACTATTTCAGACTGACTCTTTTTGCGTTTCTTATTCTTTGTATTTGTCAGTATTCACTACCAAGATCTGTTTTTCTCATTGAATGTTTTGACTATTTCTTGGTTGAATAATTCAATTTTTTCTGTTATTTTAGTTTTTTTCTATATTAGTTTTAACCTTATGATTCTAAATGCATTTTACTGAGCTGCTATAAGAAGAAAATCAGTTTCTTACTAAGGTTTTCTTTAGCATGTTAGTGTAGTGTGATTTGGCTCGTTTACACGCAAAGGAATATACTGGTATTTTAAGTCTTTTTCCCCAGAATACAACAGTTGCAATTACTTTAAGTACTGCACATTGAGTTATCTGCTGCATTGAAAGAGTTAATACCTTACACATCAAAGCATGTAGTCATATCCACATGGATTCATTTATGATTGTGTCTACCTTTTGAAATTATCAGTTTCGTTTTTATCTCTTCCCCTTTCTTTGTTTATTTAAATGTAGCACTTCTTTGAAAGCCATAATTAGTTTTCTGCACTTTCTTCTGCGCAACTTTCATTTCTCACGATGCTCATCTTTAATTCTAACGAGTTTTCTAACATTTCTTTTCACTTACAATCTATGAACATCATTTCTCAAAGAGTGTGTGATTGGCTTAGTAGATACCATTGTAGATTATGAAATCAGTAATGCCAAGTTATAAAACTACCAGACCTATTATATTCATGGAGACACTAATACCATGGGGGGGGGGGATTTTGAACCACCATTTCCCTCTAGCAAGTTGTGTTCATAGTCATTTATAATATATTTCCACATTAAATAACACGAAAATGAGTCGATATGCTATGAAACGGACAAATGAAAACATTGTCTCTCAGGTTTGATATCTCATCTCTAGTCACAAGTAATTTTGACCTTTTATGTTCGAGAATTGATTAGTTTTCCACTAAATGTTAGATGATAGCAATTTTCCTTGAAAATTGCAGAATTTGTCTCAACATTATAAGAGACAAATAGTACTCCCATTTAGGTTAGTAACTATTCATTGAGGTCTGAAAAAGGATTAGAACTATTTCATCAGTACTTTTATTGAAATGTGATAAAGTGAGCTGTAGGTTATTATTTTGGTGTTCACAAAGCATAAGACGGTTTGATGGTATTTACCAGAATATGAGTAACAACAAATCTCCCCAATGCTCTAACTATACTCTATTACATATATGTATGTTTGTTACAGACATATATGTATGTTTGTTACAGACATATATGTATGTTTGTGTGTAAATTTAAGTGATAATCGGCATGTATAGAGTATTGTTATTGAAGTCTATGGTAATGTGTGACTAAGATAAATACAACAGATATAAACACAAATATATGGAGGGAAAATAATATGAGGCAAAGAATATAATAGTGTGTTACTTTAAAAATAAATGTATACTACAAGTATCATCTTCTTTGACTTCTATTCGTTGACTATATATATATATATATATATATATATATATATATATATATATATATATATATTGTATATACTATCTACTACACATTGTCAGTTTTCAATCACAATACGTTACAGGAGATATAAATTAGATGATCGACAATCGGTCATCTAATCCCATTCTCTCTTCTCTTCATTTTTGTTGGGTCTAGAAGACTCAATTTGTCACCAGCCGTCTAGTCCATTTTGACTCCATCCTTTTTCATGTTAATTTATTTCTTTTTTGATAAAAATCATTCAGTTTTATGCAATTTTCCTCTCTCTTTTCCCTTCTCTTTTCCTTCTCCCTATTACTTCCCTTATCAATTACCCTTTAATTACACATCATAAACGATCTCTCTTTTTCTTTCTGTTGCAATGTACCGATATCATCCTTTTGTTACATTACATTTTCCACATTTTGTTTTAGTTGATATCACCCTGTTGTGATATCATCCAGTTTGTATGAGTTCTTTTCACTGTGCATAGATACAAATGAAGAATCTCTTCTTTTTGTCTTAATAGATGATGGAATCATCCTTTGTAGCTACCATCTATTGTTCATATAGACAAACAAGCAGCACAACAATCAAGCAAGATACACACAGTTTTATAAGTATATCTATTACTATACAAAAATTAAATTAAGAAGAAAAACCTGTACTTTACATTTTTGATCTGGAGAAAGCTTTGATAGAGTCTCAAGAAATGTTGTCTGGTGGATTTTGCGTGAACTAGAAGCAAATGAATGGTTAATAAAGATTGTTCAAACAATATACAGAAAATCATGTGTTAAAATTTAACTGTACATTTTGTGACAGTTTTCGTGTTAAAGTAGGAGTACATCAAGGTTTTATATATCTCCTTAGCTTTTCACTTTTTTCTTAAAAAATTTATTTATTGTCCATGGAGTTTCGTACAAGTTCTTCAGAAGAGATATATGATGATGATTTAGTATTTGTCTGTGAAACAATAGAGAACCTACTTGTTAATTTAAAGACTTGAAAGAAAGTAAAGGTCTGACAGCCAGTAGTTGTAGCCTTGGAAATCCTCCAAAAAGATGAAAGTGCCTATGCTTGTGACCCTGTTGAAAGAATGAATGAGAGTTCTTAGATTATTAAATGACAACAGTTAAGGTAGTAGGTTCTGTTCAATAGGCAAAGCCTAGAAAAACGCGAGAGAAAGTGATAAGGATAGATTTGAGAGAAAGAGGAATAAATAAAGATCTTTCCAGAGATAGGTTAATTAGTTTGAAAGTGAATTTCTAAAAGATATCCAACATATGCAATCGTGTAAATCATGATTATGATGATTTTTTCTTTTACCTATATATTTTAATAACACAAAATACATATTAAAATATTCCTTGGTATTAGGATTGAAAAAAACAAACATTTTAATTGTTCTAATTAACTGTGATTTACAATTTACTCAATAAGTCATCCATCTTTTATTACGTTCTGGTTGGTTACTCTCATCTTCTTTCACTGTATATTGTATGATCCTTACTCTTATTTTATAAACACATGTACATACACAAGCTGTCTCTCTCTCTCTCTCTTTCTCTTTCTCTCTTTCTCTTTCTCTCTCTCTCTCTCTCTCTCTGTTTATTAAAAGTGGAAGGTGATAGCTATAAAAAATAAGATTGAAATAGTTCGTTATAAACAATAGGGAATAATTACATGTACTAATATTATTTAATTCATAATTGGAGAAAAGATAGATAGGAAAGGGAGAGAAACCAAATAAAAAATAATTAATCTGGATTTTATCCTTTATTTTCATAAACTTACTTTTCCTTGATTCAAATACTCTAACCGAACTCAATTGGTGACTCATCAAGTCACATTTTTTCCAGTATATGTGTGTTTATGTGTTTGTGTGGGTATGTGTGTGTGTTTGTATTAATACAATAATGGGACATGAATAAGTTTGGTTATAAAATCAATTAATTCCATTTTCAGCCAATAATGACAAGATTCAAATATTGTTTATGGCTTTTAGATTTTTATAATGTATGATCAATTTCAATTAGTATTGATGTAAATATCAAATTGCACAGAGAGGAACATGGAAAAGTAGAGACATTTTGTAAATGCAATGCTCTATTTACTTCTAAAGAATCATTTTAATGAAAATTATACACAAACATGTTTATCTGCAAAGATTAATCTAACTAAATTCTCCCCATAATACAAGAAAAATGTTATATTAGGATTTAATTTTTATTGAATCAGTTATGTCAATTTCCATTAGTGGTAGCTCGGTAACGGTTGCGTTCACAGAGTACTTGTTCGGTTTGCAAAGATAGAGGAAGTTCCACTTTCTCAGCTACTTTTTCATTTGTGTGAACTGCTAGACCACATTTATAAGCAGCAGAGTTTCCAATCTGATTCTTGAGAACATGTTGCTGTCAGTGTCTGCTTTTGCTATGGTTGATCCATAGAACGGTTATAGATCATTCACAAAGCAAAGCAGTGTATCCACTAGTATGAACTGAGGGCTGATTGTATTTGTTGTATACTGACACTGTGAGGTCTTAACACATAAAAATCTCTAATATTTCGAGGTCTATCCTCCAATTCTGTTATCTTAATTAATATTTATGTATTGCATTTGCCGGGAAATAAGATGCAAAGTATTCTGTTTTATGGCCAAGTTGTACCAGCAGATGACTTTCTGAATGGAAAAATTCATACTAGCTTCAATCTGTTTCACCATACAATAGCATTATTTTCTTATGCTATTCCCAGAAGGAGTATATGTGTAACTCAATCATAATCTCTTCCTTTAAGTTCTCTATTGCAAGGCAGTACTATTGTCAAAGTCTTGGCTACATTCTGAGTTGGCATGACCAACATCATGATTACTGATAGCTAATACTCCTTCATCAGCTTCCTGAAAATGATCATGCTCTGATAAAACATCTAGCTTGTTGCTTTACTATGTACAGAGCGTACTTTAAAGGTAGCAAACTGTAAATTGATAACTCTATTTTCTTGAATTGCAGATTTAGCAACTATCAATTATTTTGAGTTTAGCTTTGTTTGGCAATTTATCATGAAAAGACTGATACCTGAGTAGAGTGCTCAAATTGTGAAAATTTATTTTGACATGGTTAAGTTCGAGCAACACTATATGGATTACATGTATTTTATAGTGCTCATAATTGACCATCAGAACGATTAATTAGAGAAACTGTGAATCCTTTTCGCACTATATTCACTAAACGATAATACCCATCATTGATCCATAATTTTCTTTCAAAATTTTCTTCAGTGATGAAGCACATTTTTAATTAAATGGCTATGTTATAAATAGAATTGCCGAATTTCGAGTGATGATAATCTACAATCTATGGTCAAAACATCATTATATCCAGAAAAGTCACTGTTTGGTGCACTTTATGCGCTGGTGGAATCATTGGTCCATATTACTTCACAGTGATGATGATGATCAAAATGTAAAAGTCAATAAGGAGCAATACAGAAAAATAATTACCAACTTCTTTACGCCTCAACTGGAAGACATTAATGTTGCAGACATGCCACACAGAATATGATACAACCAATTTACTGAGAGAAACATCTGCTAAATGAATACTTTCACAAAATAGATTTGTCAACTGACCCCCTTACTCCATGCGATTTATCTCATTAGATTATTTTCTTTGGAGATATGTAAAGTCCCATGATTACGCTGATAAATCAGATACAATAGACCACTTGGAAGACAACTTCCAACACACTATTGCCGAGATACGGCATAATTTAATGCATAGAGTGAAAATTAGACCTCTAGATTATACCATATGCACGTGAGCTGCAGAGGCCATATGCCCAAAATTTTATTTAAATTATAAATGCCAAAAATTAATATTTGGAATAAATCACATATTTATTTAATAAAAATATTCTTCTGTGATTCATTTTTATTTAAAGTTCGCCACCTCTAAAAAATACACCCTTTACTTAGACTTTCCCAATCAGAGTGTTCAGTAGTGCAAACACACATAATCTGTCTTGATGCCTTTGTTTGTCACTGGAGAGCAAAACTGAAACCTTCCAGAATGGCATCAGATTCAGCCAAATTCATATATTGATAATAATTTTTAGGTTGCAATCAGAGAGCATCTTCCAATACTGTCTTCTTGTACTTCTAATGAAATGGTTTTGTCTGGGACGAAGAGTAGGAATATAGGAAAGAAGAAAGGGTGAAAGAAAAGGAAGTTGTTTCTTTTCACCCTTTCTTCTTTCCTATACTCTTTCCTTTCCTCTTCTCACACTCTCTTTGTCTTCTATGTCTCCATTATTCATTCATTGAAAATTGCACTGTCGCAATGATGAATTCGTACTTATATATTTAAACGAATCTTGGTAATGTATATAAGCTGAAGAAAGTCTAGAAAGTCCGGATGTTTGACTATGATGAACAAATGTAAGACAGTATTACTTTTTAACTTCACTTTATTCATCAAAACAACCTAGTTGGTATCCACCACTTTATAATAAAGACTAAATGTGTATTTATTTGTTTAGAAATATATGTACTTTCATGTCATCACACAAAAGATAGTAAGTAAAACACATACCTCTTCAAGTGATGAAGGAAAGTGAGAACACAAATAATACGTCATACAACTACCTCGGATATAACCCACCACCTGAAATAATACGTCAGATGTAATCCACCACCTGAAATAAATTAAAAAAGATATGATTCATTCTATGATAAAAAGTAAACATAAGTGTTTTTCTTTTATTTAGAAATAATAATTTGTAGATTGAAAATTAACTTACTAATGTAATTCTAGAATTTTATATGAATATTTTAGTAATATATCTAAATAAATTGTGAGTGTGAATACTGACAAAACATAAATTTATTGTCATTTGTAACAAAGAGTGTACACTAATATATTTTAAACAGTAACTGAATTAATCTTAAATGTTAAGTGTCATTAACCAAAATCAACAATATGTATATTGATTTTCAATTCTTCTGATAGATCTCTTAATATCAGTGTTAAATTTTTTGACAAAACAACTTAAGCTATTTACAATCTTTCAACTCCATTTACAATTATAATCAAGTTATTGAATTAGTCAATAAAGATGTCAAAAACAGTTAAAATACAATGCAGTTTATCTCCACAACAGTTTAATTGATATTCACAAAGTGTTCCCTATTTTGCTTTTATAAAATGGTTCCATTTATATAATGGGTAGTTTTATTGCTTCTATTGCATCCTCTGTCTGATGTTTATAATCAAAAGTATTCTCGCTTGTGTCTGTAATTACTTGCTTGATTGCTTAGTCAACATAATCTCCAATATACGAGGGGCGTGCAATAAGTAATGCCCCTGACCCACTTCCCATGGCAGTAGAGCAACGAAACTTGGCACAGTTATTAGTCTGTCTCTACATAGAAACCACCCAGAGTTATGCATTTCTCCTATTGTTTGATGCAGTCTGGAGACCGTTTTTGTAGAACACCCCAGGTTGGTCCTCCAACCACGATGTGACTTCAGAAATCAAGGCTGCATCATCCGGGAAATGCTTTTCTTTCAAAAACAACTTCATGGCTGGGAAGAGGTGCAAAGTGAGGAGAGTAGGGAGGATAGGGAAGGATTTCATAACCACACGCCCGTGCTTCTGATCTGGTGACCTGCGAGTTGTGGACCAGAGTGTTATCCTGCAGGAGGAGGGTACCTTTGCTTATCTTGCCCCGCCTCTTGATTTTGATAGCTTCCCTTTATTTCCTCAAAAGTTAAGCATAATAGGCTCCTGTAACTGTGGTACCCTTTGCCAGGAAATTTGTCATCACTACTCCGTCCTGGTCCCAGAAGACTGTGAGCATGACCTTGCCAGTGGAGGGCTCCACCCTTGCCTTCTTTGGAGGTGGTGAGTCCAAGTGCTTCCACTGTATTGACTGGGCTTTGGTCTCTGGATCATAGTGATGGACCCAGGTTTCATCCTGTGTAATCAGTCTTTTGAAAAACTTTGACTCAGCTTCTTGGCACATCTCCAAATTATTCCTCGAGCACTCGACGCAATCTCGCTTCTGGAATGGTGTGAGCAACCTGGGAATCCATATGGCAGACAACTTATACATATGCAAATGGTCATAAATGATAGTTTCCACAGACCCTGTACTAATCTTGACATCTTGGGCTATTTGGCGAATAGTAATGCACCGATCTTCCCAAATGGCAGCCTCAACTTGACGGACAGATGCCTCATCAATGGCAGAAGGATGGCGACCAGGTCTGGGAGCTGTTTCCACAGACGTCCGGCCATGTTTGAATTCACGATGCCAGCGTTTTACAAGGTCATATGATGGGGCATTATCACCATGAGTTTCTTTCATTTCATCAAAAGTCTCCTGTGGTGTGCGTCCTTTCAAATACAAAAATCTTGCTCGACATTCAACAGGCTCCATTTCACACCTGACTCAGTTCAAACACCTGTAAAACAAAAACCACAATTAGTTCAGAGCTGTAATTTGTCACACAAGTCATAGAGATATAAATCTTTGCACATGCAAAATTTCAGCTAGATCAGACAAGTGGAAGTGGGTCAGGAGCATTACTTATTACATGCCTCTCGTATGTAAGCATTCTTCCTCTTTCTGACAATTCTACAGCAATTAATCGTTCCGGAAGTGGAGTTTTCAGCCCTACATTCAAGGATTGATATTATTTTGGAATATCTCATACCTAAGACTACTTGTTCCACCAAAGCTTTAATATGATTGAGAACTGTATGAGTGAATTATTATTAAAAATAATAATAATTCTCCGATAGCTAGGATGTAGAGACATAAATTTATACATTTCTCAAACAGAACACAATATTCCACAAATGTAATTATCTAACTGCAGATTATTTCTGAAACAAACTCTCAACTTATTCCATTCTTTGACAAAATTTTATTTTTATTTTGGTTTTATAAACGACCAGTGTGATTCACCTAATGGATTTCATTATAGTTATCGGTTATATCAGATTCAAATCTTATAGGTTTCATTTAGTTTCATTATGCAATAATGCCTTCAGGGAAAGTACGAATCCAAACTTCCTTTCAGTATTAGTAAAACAGTAATGTGTGTTCAACTAATCGGATACAATTAATCATTGACAATAGGCATAATGTTTCGGCATTAAATGACCCAAAAGTGATATATCTTTTCTTTGTCATTTATCATGCTAAATTATGGATTTTTGCATCTAGATTTGTTTGATTGCAACAGCATAACTCTGACACATAAGTTATTCAGTCTGTTGTCAAAGCTCTGAAAAGATGTTATACACAGAATCTAGTATTCTAAAACAATCAACCATTAAGTATTGACCAGGCTCAATGTTACTTAACTTTGAGATTCTTATAGGAACCAGAATGTGTCAACGTGATTATAGGTGTATAAAAATTAAATTTATTCACAAATCTATCTTTTTGGATAATAGGTTAATATATTTTGCAAGTATAATGACAACTCATAAAAGCATGAGTCTATGGCAACTCATCTAGAAGAAGGAAATTACTGTAAAATCTGCAACCAAAGTTGTTAGATAAGATAAATAACAACATTGGCACAGAATATTTTGAGATGGAATTAAATGAATTAATGGTAAAAAAGGGAATTAATTGAGCATCTTTGGTAACTATCATATGAAATATTCAACAAAACTTTATCTATATATTAATATTATATTAAAAGTGCAAATAATCTGTGATATTCAATTGGTTGTAATAATTAAGTTGGTAAAATTGTTATAAAGAGAGATGCTCAAAGAAGTATTACATCATATCAGGAGGAGTTCAAAACTGACTGTTTCCCTTCACAGGTCTCTATCTTCCATGGCTTTAGGAAGATCTTCAAGTTGTAAACCAGTGTCTTCTATCACTAATTTTGTGTACATTTTGACAGGTCTTCCTACTTTAGCGGTTCTGTATTTAGGATCAAGCAGTGCCACATCACTGACGACCTCATCTTTTGTTCTGTAGCAATGTCCAGCATATCATGTTCTTTTTCTTATTACTGAAGACGGCTAATGGTTGGATGTGTTTTCCAGTTTAAGTTTAAAACTGCCTGGAGTATTCTAGTGTAAGTTCCATCTAACTTACGTCCAAGTTGTATTTTTTACTGAGAGTTCATGCTGGAAGAAGTATAGTAAAACAAATAATGATAATAAAAAGTTAAATTTATTAGTTTTAAATTTATAACTTGTTTATCTTTCTTATGCTGTAAAAAATTGAAAAGTTATCAGAAAATCATAATCAGTTTTTTATCATAATAACTTGGTAAAGCGGTAATGATATATGCTATCATCGTTTACTTGGCAGTCAGTAGTTTTTAATACGATAAGTGAGGCAATAAACCACAAAGACAATTGATATTAATAAAATGTGCCTGAAACAGACCATTGAAAGATGTGCACCATCCATGACGAATGTTGTATGCATCAGTTCATAAAATATTGGAATTGGATGCCAAGCATATGGTGATTGTTAATAAGATGGTCATGAGATATTATGTGTGAGTTCAATCCTCATGAGTAACTAGCTTTTATGGCATTGTACCAGACTAAATTTTATGAATATTAGGAATGTATTGATTATCATTTCCAGAAAATGATTTATTATGGAATGAGTTTTGTTTCTTAACTCTCCATCTTATTCGCTGAATTATGATTGATGCAGGAGAATTGTTATTATAATCTCAATTGATGATGTCCTTTAAACAGAGTATTAATCATTATTATTAATATCTGGCAGACCCTTTATATGGTGTGTTCTTAATGCTGAGACACCTTTAGATATTTTAATACTTGAAAAGTGTATGCACGCCATAATATTTCAAAGCAATAAAATATTCCAAAAGTACTCTGGAGTAGCAAAAAGATGGAAGATTATATACATATATATATATATATATATATATATATATATATATATATATATATATATATATATATATATATATATAGCCTACATTATTAACACTGATTTCTGTACAAAATTTCATAAGAATAGTTGAAGAATTATAGTGTTGATATGTATTGTGTTGGAAGCCAAGTTAAAATTTAGTAAAAACATTACTTGTACAATGGATCACACCTTTTGTGATGCATCATATGTCACTGCAAATTTGTAAGCGATGAGAGAACCCGCATCCAAAGCAGGTTAATAGCCACATTCTCTTTTATACTTGGTATCATTGAAAATGTTACTTCAAACTATCGAGCAACCTGCAAGCCTTATAACCTTGACAGCTAACTCCTAGCATCATATATTATGTTTACTGTCTTTGACGTGTATGCTTACATTGATGGCTGACTACACAGTATTTCGAAAGGCAAATTGGGCCTAAAGAAGAACAGTTAATAGATGATTATGAAAAGTATACATAAAGCCACGATGACGGTTTCATCATCTTTTTCCATTGTCATATATTCCTCAGCACTGCTTTTGTAAATGGATTTTTTAGACCATTTGAAAATTTGCATGATTTTTATGTTTATCTATAACAGGTCATATCTGCACACTTTGCTACTTAATCATCGCCATAGAACTTTCAGTATATTTAAGTGACAGACGAAATCGAAGGAGGACATCTGCACATCATTAATTTTTAGTGGCAAACGCTTGTTAAACATGAATGCTATGAGTGGCTGGTAATCATTTAATCACAAATTTTATATCAGAGTTTCCTTCCCATATATGTGTTTCTACAGAACCATACTACTATTGGTTGTTTCCATGCATGCATACATACATACATACATACATACATATTCTAGTATTATATAGATATTTGCAGAATTTTATAATCTCTGATTTTATCATACTTTTTCTATTTTTCCTTCTTGATATAGTTGTAGAAAGTTTAAATTGCATAAATAATTTTTACGTTATAAATACAGTGCAAACAACTTATTTGCATATAATTAAATCATGCGATTGATCCTGTCGATGTGATTTCGGTCGATGTTACATCCGACCTTCTTTCAGGTGTATCTTGTCGAACTCATGGCGCAGTGGTTAGAGTACTTGGAAAAATCAATAGTAAAAATGATATTCTCCTGAAGGTTGAAAGTTCAATCCTCAGTGTGGATGACCGAAAAATACAATTGCAAAATACTTAGGACCTCTATCCAGTCATGGCTGACAGAACGAGAGCATGCTATCCCCATGAAGTAAATATGAAGATAAGAACAGTAGTCTGATGAATCCAAATAATATGAATGACCAATCCTCATCTAAAAAATGCAGAAACGTTGTAACAATTTAATTGTTTGGTTGATTTAAAACAAACACTACTCCACACAGTCTATTGTAAAAAAAAAAGGGTTCAACTCATCACAGATAGCTCGTATTTAGGGTTAATGGATCATATATTTCCAAATATAAAGTTGATATTATTTTCTTTAGTGAACTGCTACTCTGCAAAAAGTATATTTATTTATAGGTTTTCTTTGGGTTTTTTTTGTATTTATTTATGTTTTGCTTTTTCCTGAAAAATTACCCAACTGATCCAAAATAAAGCTCTATCACTGCCGAGGTTTCTCTGAATATTACCGGTTGGGTTGCTTTTATTGCAAGCTAGACAGCTACTGATCCAAACTAATTACAGAATGGAACTTTGGGTATGACACTAATCAGTTGCAGATTGCCTGACAACCATTCATCTGTGACCAACTATAACGACAGAATTGGGAACAAATGACTGGAAACCAATATAGCTTTTCTTGTTTGTATTCAACTAACCGTAGTTAAAGGAAATAAATGTCTATGCATTTCACACGATGTATAACATCACATTTTAGAGTGTATATAACATTACATTTCACAGACTATATGACAGCATCTTTGAGGTTATGTAGCAGATAATCTTTATGATCATCTCAATGGTTTTATCTGGAACATTCTTAATAGATTATGTACAATATTTATAATGCTAATTGGTTAACTTTACAAACTGTTATCACCAGCCGGGTTGATTGCATCATAAAATTCTAATATTTTACACAATCCATTTCTTTTATCCAAATGTCTATGGGAGAAGCGTTTTCCCTTAAGGATGACTGTCTGCTTTGTCTTTAATCAATTGACTAAACTATTTTTGATATTCTTTCACTATTCTACATGCGATTTTGCTGAACTGTGATCCTATATCTCAGAGAATGTAGGACCTCTTTTGGTATAAAGCATCAAGCTGAAAAAAATATGACATCTTATTTCATAGATAGTATAGCATTATATTTTTTAAATTTGATTTCAGAATAGTATTTTATCATATCCCACGTAATATAAAATATAATATTCTATAAGCAATTTGGTCTCATATTCCAAAATGTAAAGTATCATATTGTACATAATATCATGAAGCAAAAAGTATCACATTTTAGAAAATGTATATGGTATTTCAGTAAATTCACTATAACCCATTCGTAACACTATATCACATTTGATATAAGATTTAGTCTCATATTATCGAGAACATTTTCACATATCTTCATTTCTAAATATGTATTTTTATATAAAATTAACGATTATTATATCTAAACTAATTTACCCACTTTTATGTATAGAATCTCTTTTCCAAATTTCAGAAAAATTTAATAGTCGTGAAGCTCATTTCAAGTATATATTGACACAAATGAAATTTTGCTTCATAGAGAGAGAAACATAGATATTAATCATTATATATAAAATAATGCATGTTATCATATGCCTGCATTTGTATGATATCCAATACCAGAGACTATGAAATAACATATCTTAATGAATGTATCATATTACGTTTCACTTCATGGCATTCCATTCCAAAAATGTTTGGTATTACAATTTTCAGAATGTAGAGTATCACATATTATAAGAAATATTTGATTATCTTCCATAAAACATATCATGCAATATATGGTACCACAATTCAGCTATTTTTAGTCTGGAAACATGTCTTCGAGAATTTTTATCATATTTCATAAGAATACATGATAAAGATTACAAAGTTCGATTATAAGCTTCACAAGTTTGTAAAAATGCATTTGAAGAAGGTTGAAGGTTAAAATCGGTCAGGAATATAACAATCAAGATAATAATAATAATAGTTCAAATAATTCAAACAATACATATTGTGAGTTCATACCTTTCCTAATATTATTAGTACATAAATGACAACAACAAATTCAATGGGCTTTGAATTTGTCATAGTGCATAACAGAGACAGTGACTATATTTGCTAGGCCAATCATTCACACGCTACTGGTATTAGATACCATCCACCTCCATGCTATCAAAAAGTTTATATGTTAGAATACAAAGAAATCTAAACCAGATAATGCATATTGTACTTCAGCACGTTTTATATAATGAAGATACTATGGTTTTACCAAATGTATTTATTGTCAGAGTACAGTTGTAATATATTACTTTAGTTTTTGATGATTGTATTAGTTGTGCTTTCATTCACGAACATGTTATCAAAAATATAAAAAAATAATGCTAAATATTTCTCACAATTAGAATTGTAGTCGACCTCACATAAATATGAGTTCTTATTCCAGAACAAGTCTCATTCTCTCACCCTGTTGCAATATTTTGGATATAATAGAAGGGTATGATTTTTTTAAATTTAAAGTTCCACTTATAGACACTGACGGTAGGAACTGACCAATCAAACGAAGCCACATTCTGCTAACAACCTATCAGAAACCAGAATTGCTCCATAAAAATATTGAATCTTTTAGCATTCTTACACATAATTATTTTCGTGTCGACACAGGAAAGATCTTTGCTCTTTGCCTACAAAATTTTAAAGTCCGAGACTTATACAGAACAGCCAATCACTGAAAACTCTTCATCTCCAGGACTTGTACAGAATAGCTACCCATCTGAAACCCTTCTGAGATTAAACATAGCTTTCAATTCAAAACGCTTTTTGCTGTATCTGCAGTATGTTAATCCTCAAATAAAATACCAACTATCCAGTTACTAAAAATATTAGAGTTGATTTTATTCATTTGGACTGGAAAGAACTTGCTTCGAATGAGTGGGATTTCAGTTTCTTTAGTGGATCAGCTCTACTTATCACCACTGGGTGATGAAAATAACAACTATTATGAATGATATGAAAAGATATTAAAACATAGTGCCTCTGATAAATAATTGCCACACTCACTATCCAACATATATATCTTAATCACAATTTCAAAAGTAATCTTATCATATGTCTAGTTATGTCATTGGGTCATTTTTTAACAATGATTGTCAAATATTGACAAAAATAGAACAAATAAAGAAAATACTTACTGGATCTCTCCATAATATTTTTTCCTTAGTTCGATGTTCTTTGACTTTTCTTTTTGCTTTTTGTTCGTTTGTTGTTGTTTTTTTTTTGTTTTCTTCTTTTTTTTTTTTTGAAAACTTTAGGCTGTGCTTGGTTAATTTTCTAAACTATTCCCATTTGTTAATAGCATCGGATTTAAACAGAGATCAATAGACTTAAACATAATAATTTTTTCTTAAGTAAGCACATCATTTTCTTTTGAGTTTATCCTGTGCAAGAGAACCCACACTCAATTACTCTCTACCATACATGGCAAAAGATTTTTGATAACGGTGATATCCAATCATCTTGAAATCTTGGTATCGTATATGGTATACAACCATCTGTGTTCTGACCATGATCTCATAATATTTTTTACTTTTTACCATAGTGTTGTCATTTGTGTATAGCATATGTTCACACCAACACAAACGATTTTTCTTCATTTTATCTTAGATTTACTTAGCATCTCAAGCACACACACACACACACACACACACACACACACACACACACACACACACACACACACACACACACACACTGATATTGGACAGACTCCATAAAGATAAAAAATGCAATGTTGGTTGGTTAGTTGTTGAAATTCAAGCATGTCAATTGTTACAGAAGCATTTGTGCTAAAACCATACATGTTTGTATAAGATTGGTTTGTAGATTAATTTATTTTGTAGGCATATATTTTTTAAACAAATGCCCTATAAACAATAGTTTCCGTTTAATTCATAGATGAGGCACTGACAGGTACTATTACTCCAAGTCAGAGTGTATCTACGAATAGAGTAATTAAGGAATGACTCCATAAACTTCAACACTCAAAAACTGGGACCTCACCACTGGGAGCAGTTTTTTTTTAATATCCAGATGACTGAGGATAGCTAGAGTAATTTATAGGGTTGAGAAATAGAGCATGCAGAAATATGTACAAAGGACAGAAAAATATAAATTGAGGGAGGTAAAAAGGAATACCTTGTTGAAGGATGACCGAGGCTGTTTAGTCTCATGCCTGGTATATACAATGTTGGAGGAGGAGGAGGAGGAGGAGGAGGAGGAGGAGGAGGAGGAGGAGGAATACATGCTCAACATTGAGTGGAACAGGGATTCATATTTTAAGAGACCCACCACGTCGTTTTTATAGCCTTATAGTTTGACAAAAATTAGAAAAATAGAAACAAGAAATGCAAATAAAAACAGAAAATAATTACAATTTACATAAAAAGTAGAAGTGCAATTAAACAAGTAAAAAGAAATATGACTTAAAAGAAAGAAGAAAATTAACTGAAAAAAGAACAGAAATATAATTAGATAAAACAAGTGTTGTAAATAGTAAAAAGAAATACAACTAAAACAAAAAATAAATGCAAAAAATGAAAATGTAAGAAAGAAATGCAATTAAAATGAAAAAATTTAAACTGAAAAAAGAAACGAAATATAAGTGCAACAGAGAAATAGTATGTAGGCGAAATAAAAAAAATGCAACTGAAATAAGTCTGAGAAATGCAATGAATAAATCGAAGAAAATAGAAATGCAATTGAAAAAGTAGCAAATACAACTGACATAACACGATCAGATATATGTCAACTTTAAAATTCTGTTTACTTTTCAATTGTTTATGAACCTAAAAATCTATTTTAAATACATTATTCTGCTAATTATTTTTTGCAGACAAGATAATGTTTCTAAACTTAGCTTAGTTGCTTCATAAACGATTATATATTCCATTTTTAGATTTGTAATGAGTTCTGTTTTTAAAAAATCTAAATCTGGATTATATTTAAAATTAGAACTTTGGAAAATCCAGTGATAATTGCTACAAGGCCAACATTTTCCTCTTGTCTTTTTCCCTTTTTATTTTTCTATTATTTGATTATTAGTATGGTGTCACAATTAAATCATTGATTTGATAAAACCTGACTATTTTAATACATACCATCGCCTGATTAAACTATTAGTTTTTATTAAGATTGGGCATCCATTCAATAATAATACTAAACTAGAAATCACTTCCTTTTTTAGCTTTCTCAAATTTATACACATGCACACACACACACAACTCAATATGCGTGTATGTGTGTAATATTTGTGCATTCCCAATAAAAAGAAAGGTTAGAGAATCTACATAAAATCTAAAAGTGTATTGTTGCATAAAATTTGCCGGAGAAGACAATGAGAGTGTTCTTAAATCTCTAAATGCATCTCTAATAGAGGTTATGAGAGCATAATTCCTTTAACACCTCAAATATACCCTATTTTTATGAAATTTTAAATCCTATGCATAATACTTTCAGCAAAAATACTGAAAGTAATCCGGAATCTCCATATGCTCCCTCGTAACCTAAGGTAGCAATGGAAGCCAAACCAAACTTCAAATATATCTTATTTGATGAAATTTATATCATATGTATAAAATTCTCTGAGAAAGACAATGTAAGTGGTCCTAAATATCTATGCAACCTTCTATGTACCTAATATTTAAGTATTACTACCTTTAAGTAGGCCATGAGAACAGAACCACCTTAAAACTTTAAATGCGTATATCAGATTTGTCTTTTGAATGTTATTTTAAAGTTCGACTGAATGAATATCTAAATTGTTTAGTTAGAAAATATTGAATGTGATGCTTCGAACCTATGTACTCCGATTAATTTGCAATAAAATTATATGAAATGAAAGAATATATGTTTCCTTTCTTTAATATAATAAAATGCAAGTGAAGAATGTTGATAACGCCTCTTCATCTATCTGTCTACCATCACAATTTGCATGTGAAGATATTGAAATTATTTCTGCATCTCCCGTTGTTCATTTAAAAAACCTAATGACACTTTTCTTACATGTTCTAATACTAAATTAGTGTATAAGCATTAGCTTAAGATTATTAACATATATCCGAATAACTCAGTGGGTAAGATATCTGGCTGACAAGATAAAGGTGACTATTAAAGTAAAATCTCCTTAATATGATGTTCCATATGATGTTATTCCGCTGCTAGGCTAGTATATATACAGTCTAAAAACTTCTTCCTAATACTAACAACCACTTCTATAAGGTCTGACGATGCTGGTAGATCGTAAACATGGTCCAACATCTGAAACATATGTACCCAAACAGATAAAACGGTAATAAAAAAAAAAAATATAAAACACATATTTGCTCTGCAATAGTACTAAGCATTCTCTTCAGGTTTTTACTAATTACCAGTTTTACCAAATACATACATACATACATACATACATATATATATATACATATATATATATGTATACATATATATATGTATATATGTATATATATATGTGTATATATACATATGTATACATATATATGTATACATATATATATGTATATATACATATCATTCAACCACGGTAGTGGTTGAATATATGCTTAAGTCCGAAATTGAATGAATTGAGATACATTCAAACCCCCACCACTAATTCCGTTCGCAACCAAATTTCAAACAGGTTATATAGTTGGATAGAACACCTCATTAGCTACATTTTGAAAAAAATATTTCGAAAATTGGTTCAGTAGAAAAAAAGTACAACAAAATATGTGGGTTCACAAGCAGGAGAGTAAGTACATAAGTGACTAACGCTTTTTTTTTTTATTTTGCATAACTTTTTTTTGTGTATAAATATTTTTTACTGCGATTTTGCCAATATGACATGTTAGCGTAACGGTTAGAGTACCGGGGGTTGGTGGAAAGATTTTAGGTTCAATCCCGTGTATCGTTTTTTTTTTCATAATTAAAAAACCGAACTTTTTTTTAATAACTAATTTTTTTTTACTCTCCTTATGATTTTATAGCAAAAAATGGTGAATTTATCGATTAAAAATATTAGTGAATTCTATGACATACATATTCTTTGAATGAACTCAAATTTTTCGTTATCACATTTGATGAAAAATGTAGTCCCATTTTGGCAATGCGTCTGACCAATGATGCTTTTGAACCCGCGACCAGCACTGCGATGTCATCAGCATCAGCCTGGGCATAAATATTCCTATTTTTAAACTCCTTTAAAAGAGGATTCAGCATATAGTTCCATAGTAAAGGTGATAAAATCTCACTTTGGGGGTTTCATTTAACTACTTCCCTTTTAACAGTTGCCCTCAGTAGTTCTACTTGAACTGTTCTGTGCCTCACCATATACTCAATCCATCGGATGAGTACTGGTGGCACATTGAGTTCTCGTAGCGACTTGAACATACTATTGAAGGGTATGTTGTCAAAAGCTCCAACGATATCTAAAAAGACACCGAGTGCCATCTTCTTTTTTGTTAGTTTACGCTCTATACATATCACGAATTCATGAACCTCAGTATCGGTAGAGACCCTGGATCAGAACTACTGTGATTGAATGATAAATATTGCATAAATGTGTGTTTGAGAGCTAATTTCTTTTGACAATCATTAATAAATATTATAAATTCATATATTAATACAATAGCAATGCCTGGAAAAATCATGGATTATATGGAAAAATGCGCGCATGAAAAGTAATATTCTGCAGTTAAAAAGAATTAAATGATCCTAATTATGATATAATAAAATTATTAATTTTTATGTAAATTATAAAATTATTAATTCCATCTACTAACTAACTAACTAACTAATGAATTAATTTTATTCAAACATTTTTCACTACATAAATATATGCAAATAATAGGGGGGAAATAAGTTCAATCCAGCGACTGACACCCTTTCTAACTTAACAATAAACAACAACATATGCAAATAATAAATAAAATATTTATCAATATTCAAATTTTATTTTTAGCTGCAATATTTTAAGTCTAAAAAATTCTTATTTTTTACTTTACTAGAATATCTTGTTCTTTACTTTTCCATGTTGAATTTCTTGTCCTTTACTTTTCCATACTTAAGAATATTACTTTTCATGCGCGCATTTTTCCATATAATATATATATGTATATATACATATATATATATACATATATATATATATATACATATATATATATATATATACATATATATATATATATATATATATATATACATATATATATATATATATATACATATATATATGTATATATACATATATATATATGCATATATATATGCATATATACATATATATATACACTTGTGCCCGATATTATTCATACCCCTCGGATCTTTGAGATTTCTATAAGAATATTGCTCAAACCAGAAGATAGACAATATTAAAGGGATTTCAAACAATAAATCAAGCATAAGCATTTAATTTAAACTCAACAAATAAATAAATTATGCAAGTTTGAAGCATTATACTGAGAAAAACAATAATGGCACTAGTTCAAAATTATTCATACCTCTCTTACTAATAGTCAATAGCATGCCCTTTATTCTTAATAACTGCCTGTAACCGTTTTTGATATTTATCAACGAGGTTTTTACAAGCATCAACACTGATTTTTGACCATTCTTCAATGCAGTAGTTCTCTTAATCCCTCAAATTTCTAGGTTTCCGCTTTTTAACCTCAGTTTTCAATATGTGCCAGAGGTTTTCGATAGGGTTCAGGTCAGGACTCTGGCTAGGCCATTCCAAAACATTAATGTGATTATCCTCAAACCATTTCTTGACTATTTTGGCAGTATGTTTTGGATCATTATCCTGTTGAAGGACCCAGTTTGGTCCTAAATGGAGCTTCTCCGCATCCTGTCTAATGTTTTTCTGGAGTATCTCCAAATATTGCTCCTTCTTCATGGTTCCATCTATCTTGACCAAACTACCTGGACCACTAGCCGAAAAGG
>NC_136501.1:37493107-37538107 GCF_053919585.1 Euprymna scolopes
ACAATAATGTTTTTTTTTTTTATCCAAATAAAATATATTTATAACCTAAGGGAGCAATGGAAGCAATCTTCATATATATCCTATTTTGATGAAATTTATATCATATGTATAAAATATTAAATATTTTGTTCAGTGTAGTTTCAGGGGTTCTATTTTCATCTTCAATTTATAAATAGAATAAAATAACGCTGTCTGGCATGAGTAAATACTCTAAATATTATTGTGCTCTCTTTGATCAAACAAAATATACTTACCCAAGTATCTTCAGTAAAGTACTTTAATAAAAAATATAGTTATGGGAGGTCGATCTCCAAACCCCTAGGTGGAATTCGTAAACAAACAAACAAGAACTACATTTATATATGCATTCATATATTTGCATGTACAAGATTCATTACTAAACTAATTAACTAATCATTATAATGGATGGTAATGTGAACTATAATTTGTCTAATTTAGTTTTAGACAAAGAGAATCAAAAAGGAATATTATATATATATATATATATATATATATATATATATATATATATATATATATATATATATTGAAAACAAAAGTGTGTATTTATGCCTAGAGTCATCTATGAAAAAGGAAAACCAAAATTATTTATGCATATATATGTGTGTGTGTGTGTGTGTGTGTGTGTGTGTGTGTGTGTGTGTGTGTGTGTGTGTGTGTGTGTGTGTGTGTGTGTGTGTGTGTGTGTGTGTGTGTGTACTATTAGTTGTACTACATAAAGATTTTAAGATTTTCACTCATGTTTACTTTCTTTCTTTAAATAAAGTAAAGATCCATTCCATTTGTGTTAATATGTATATTTGAAAGCACTATACTAATGATTCTGGAATATAGAAACAATAGATATGAATAAGAGCAGCTAACATAGGCTATATTGAATTTATCGAATATGACAACAGAAAAGCTGAATTTGCTGTTATGAATAATAATTTATTTTTAGATATTTCTTTTAATTATAGTGTCTGTTTCTATTTTAAGGCATGATGAGGCAGAAATATTAAAAGAAAATAGATTTAGCTCAGTTGATTTAAGAAAGCTCCTTTTGAAGTCCCTAATTGTGTGTGTATCTTTTAAATAATGAAATTAGGTAAAATCTATCAACTCTGGCTATTTTATTATGGTCTCATGAAAAACATAATGTAGGTACCGAATATTTATAAATTCCAAATTATTAACAATTTATAAATTATTATTTAATAATCATCTATTTCTTAAAAAGTTTCAGAAATAACTACAACAAATAAATATTTTCATAGTGTATAAGTATTAAATATCTATTAAATAAATACAATATATAAACATTTTACAAAAATGTTACTAACCACATTATAAAAATAAATAAATAAATAATGAACATAACATATTTAAATACATAACTACGAAAAATGAATAAAGAAGTCTTCACCTTAATTTAATCTTTAAACTGTCTAAATTGAAAGAGTTTTTCATAAAAATGTATAATTGTATATTAGAACCTGGTTTTTTATGAGGTTCCAAGAACACAAGAAAGGAGAGCATAGAGCTGGCATATGTTAGCTGAAGTTACCATATCTTAATGAGAAATTCAATGTTGCTATCGAAAGAGAAGAGTTGTAAATACCACACACTCGGACTATTATTCAAGGGGAATACTGCCCAAACCATGACACTCATACAACACATACATACTTCCTCTGTGTCATCAAAATACGCTCATATGAATAAAATTATATGTGGCCTATCAGGTCAGCTTCAGGTTTTTTTTTTTCGTTTTTTGTTTTTTTTACAAAGGAGTCATCACTTATCAAGGCTCGGAGGCCACGAGGATAAGGGTTAATGTGTGTACGGTAGTCAATGAGAAAATGTCGTAGTAATCGTTAATGGTGGGAATTGAGTAAATTCGATTACTTAAGAGGATGTCTCATCAAATGAGCCATCCTCTTAAGTAATCCAATTCACTCAATTCCCACAATTAACGATTACTACGACATTTTCTCATTGACTACCGTACACACATTAATTCTTATCCTCGAGTAGCCTCCGAACCTTGGGAACAGAGTTCCAGAAGCGTGCTGTTCTAAGAAAGAAGATTTGTTCATGGAATCTACATTTAGGTTTAGGCACAGATAAAGAGTGGGGAAAATTATTGATAGTAATTTCAGTTAGACAAGTGTTTTTCATGAAAGTCAAGATGGGGTACCATAGATTGGCGCTCAGGCGAGCACTTGCCATGAAAATAACGATAAAGCAGACACAGGTTCACAATATTTCTTCTGTGGAAAAGAGGTTGCAGGGAAGAGAAAAGAGCATCCTCTACTAGGCTACAAAATCTATTTTGAACTCTGTCAAGGCAAGATAGGTTGTTTTTAGCAGCTCCTGCCCAGATGTAGCAGCAGTACTCCATCCTTGGACGTACTTGGCTTTTATATAGATAGAGAATTGCATCAGCAGTGAGATATATTTTTGAGCGGTAGAAGGATCCTACCATTTTTCCAGCAGCCTTAGTAACGTATTTGATGTACTTGTTCCGTCTCAGATCAGGAGTAAAGGTCAAACCTAGAAGCTTGTCAAAACATGGAGCATCCTCAAGATGAGAGCCATTCATTTCAAGTGATGCTTGATGGGGATCAAAGCGTTGATGATGGAAAGATAGAAGCTTAGTTTTAGATGCATTAAAATTAACCAGCCACCTCTTTTGTTTAAACAATGTGATGAAGATCAGAGGAGAGAGAATCAAAAAGAACTTGCTCGTTTAAAGCCTTTGAAGTGTTGCCAAAGATGATAGTGTTGGCAACATAAATATCTACGAATGATCTTAGGATGTGATTTGGGAGATCATTGATGCAGATCAGGAAGACAGTTGGGCCCAGGATGGAACCCTGAGGGACTCCAGCATTAATACTGTGAGCTTCTGATTTCTGCTCATCAACCACTACTCTTATGAACCTATCAGAGAGAACTGATGTGATAATTGAAAAGACATTTCCAGCTACAGTATAGCTGGAGATTTTGTGGAGTAGACTTTTTATGCCATACTCTATCAAAGGCCTTTGATATGTCAAGGGCAATTGCTCTAGAAAGGAAACCTCCATCGAGAGATTTGCTAATCCTATAAGATATAACTGTTAGCACATTTGCTGTAGATCTAACAGAATGGAAACCATATTGCTTGTCACTGAGGAGGGTATTTTTGCTGAGGTGATCAACTACTTCTCTATTGACAAAGATTCCAGCAAATTACTCATGATGCACATGAGACTTATTGGTTTGTATTGAGAGGAAGATGAACGATCACCTGAATTTTTAAATACGAGGCATACTGATGAAATTTTCCAGGGTATTGGAAAGAAATTCTCCTTAAGAAAATGCTTAAACAGCTTTGTAAGAATGGGAGTTAGTTCTGGTTGAAACTTTTTGAGCATTATAATTGGTATGCCGTCAGGACCAGTTGCTTTACTGGAATCGGGGTTTTTGATTAGCTTGGCAACATACACAAATATTTGTATCATACACAAATATTTGTATGTTGCATCACATATTTTCAGACACAGGAGGAAAATATGGGCGGGTTGACTGTCCTGATCGCATATGGTAGAATTAGCTGAAAAGTTTGGCTTTGTCCAATGCTGATGAGATTACCTCAGGTCTATTGATGGTGGTTGGGATAGAGCACACACTTCTATTCAAGACTGTTTGTTATTTGCCAAAATTGGTGGGAACCAAGCCGCTGCTCAGCTACTTTGAACTTGACAGACTGAGCATACAAGTCCCCCACATTCTTTATTACTGTTTTACAGTGGTTGCTGGCAGTCCTGAAGGTGGTTTTAGTCTCAGTACATCTATCACATTGAAAGCAATGAAAAAAGTGATTTCTGCATGCAATGACAGCAGCACATTCTTGGGGGAACCATGGTTGGTTGTTAGGTTTTTCCTGGAATATTTTGGAGGGTATGAGGCGGTCTACACCAACAATTAACCATTTCATCAGGTCTGATACTATAGAGGACACGTTCTTTTTAAACATGGAATGCAGAGATAGATCTGATAGAAATGTACGAAAGCTATCCCAGTAAACCATAGAGTATCGATATGCTGTACGATGGAGAGGTATGTTGTAGGACTTATCATATTTTGTTTTTATCTGAACTGAGACAACCGAGTGGTCAGAAGATTCCAGTGGGACTGAATAGAAGATGAACATAGCTCAGCACAAGTTGTGAGAAAAAGGTTTAGGGGACTTGTATACTGACCATCAGTGTCGGGCACAAGGTTGGGTTCATAAACAATCTGAGTTAGGTCATAAGCAATGGAGAAATCGTGACAGAACCTCCCCTCATCATGTGTCTTGCTTGAGTGGGCTAACTATTTCACATTGTGAACACTGAAGTCTCTACAGACGTGAATGTTAGTCGAAGGATGAGCAGACAATATGTGGTCAATTTTCTCAGATATGCTCTTAAAGATAGTAACTCCACTGTTATGGGGGCAAAAGAGGGCAAATATAAACGCAGTCGTGTGAGGAAGTGCAATTCGAAAGCACATATAGGACAATTTAGGATCTTCACTCGAGACCTTCCTACCATATGGAAAGCCATCTCTAATGTAGGCACATAATCGATGCCCATGGCGATCTTGGGGGGTCAGATTTGGATATTAAATTAGAATATCCTTTTATTATGAACTCACCTAGGGAAATAGTCGGTCCAATGCCAGTTTTGCTTAGGAAGAATAGGTCTGGTTTGGTTTCCTCTTATTGGATTTCAACCTCTGGAAGGTTGGAACGTAGATCTCTGATGTTGGAGAAGAAGACATGGTAGTGGGGGTCTACGTTGGAAGTTGGGAGTTTGGGTTTAATCGTGTATTTTTATCTGGAGACTTTACATGATGAACTTTTAGGATTTATGGAACAGGTCGACAGACTTGGTTAGAGCAGGACAGAGAGGTAAAGTAAGAGAGTAAAAGAAGTGAAGAAATTCCTTTTTTTATTTTTCTTTTAAGACCATGCTAAGGTAAAGCTGTAACAATTAACCATTAATATGGCATCCCACATTAAAAACACTGTTTAAACTTTACATAAGTATTAAGCAAAACATGGGCATGAACGCCTCCTTAATAAAGAAACACCTTGAAAAGTGTTATACTAAAGACATCGTAAAATCAATGGAATGAATATGTAGTCAGTGTAGAAGCAATGGAAGCATTAGAAATTCAAGGATAAAAAATACGATTCTAATTAACAGAAGATCAGTCTCAATAAGGTGAGATTACATGGTGTTGATTAGATTCTTTCATTTTTCTTTTATTATTATTTTAAATTGTCTACATATGATTGGCTAAACTTCGGTTAGTTGAGTAAATCCATTTTACAAATAAAGTAATTATCTTGAAATATAAATGAAATGATTTAAAATATAAAACCAGATATTTACTCCTGATTTTTCATTAGATTTAAACACTTTACTATCTCTGTATATAAAATTAAGTGCATATGTTTATATATTTCGATGTCTAGAATTCACTCATAAACTAAATTATGAATTATGAAATATTTATTCTCCATAACACGTTGAGTAACGTGGGCACATTATTTTGGACATGTGACCAACAAACGCATATCCGCTATCCCGCCAAAAAAGAGAATTTTAAAATAAATGAAATACATGCAATTTAAGAGAGAAAGAACTGTTATACATTAGTCATTGAGTTATATTATGTAATAATATTTTAACTGAAATAATATACACATGAGTATCAATAATATGTATGTATAAGGTAAACTCCTAAACTAATGAACTTAGAGTAATGTGAATTATGGATAGGTATTTTATGCATTACTATGAGTAACGTACACACATCATTATCATATTTTTTTTTTTTGTAAATTTTACAATTAAAGGCGTATACACACAAAAACACACCCAATAAAAAAAGAAAAAAGTAAAATAAAAAAACTAATCTCACGGGTATTCTATTTTTTTTTTTTTTTTTACACAGGAGTTATTACTTATCAAGGCCCGAAGGCCACTCAGGGATAAGGGTTAATGAGTGTCAGGAGGTCGGTGAGACAACACCGTAATGATGGCTTGTGGTGGAAATTGGGTAGAATTTAAGAAGACCGCTTAACAAGAACTTGTTTACATTAGACTTGAAAACAACTATGTTGTAGAGAGTTGGAAAGCAGCCCCAGAGTATAGAGATCCACAGGTGGGCAGTTCTTAAAAGAAACTTTGTTCATTAAATTTGTGCTTAGATTTAAGTACAGTTAGAGAACAGAAGAAATTGTTGACAGCGGTTGTAGCTAAACGAGTGTTTGTTGTATTTTGCAGGAGGGGACATAGCTTGGAGCTCAATCGAGCACTTGCCATAAAAATAACGACAGAGAGCAGGGATAGACTTGCAACGTTTCTTCTCTGAGAAAGACGTTGTAAGGAGAAGAAAAGGACATTGCTTACTAGATTGCAATATATGAGTATATAGAAATACTAAAGGAAACATCGTTCCAAGATGAGTAAAGCTAATTCTATGACCAGAACAGTTTGCAGCACTTATATGTCTACTTATGAAGATTAAAATCAAGATATAGTGAAACTAAAATATATGTCTGGAATTCTTATCATAATTTGGATCAAAATTCATTACATGCTTTTTTATACCAGAAAATGTTTTAAATTTAAAGCATAAACTTAAGAAATTCAGAGAATTTTGCTTAATAACTATAGATGGAATTTAGTGCAAATCTGATATATTTGAATTTTCAACAGTGTATGTGTGTGGTGGAGGGGGGGGGTCATATTATGCCTGTTAAAAATCTATGTAGAATGTTCCAAAGAAGAAACTGAAATTTAAGGAATATTTATTAATCGATATCTAATACCTATTGTAAAAATTTCACAAAAATTGAGTTATCTAAAGCTTTGTTCATAGGAGCTGTGTAATGAATCCTGTGAATCCTATACAGCAGTACTCACTAACTAGTAAAGGACTATGTTAAGTATGAATTGTATACAAACGCTTTTTGCTACGTGCATGCCTTTTCTCGGCTAAGCATGTTCAAAGTTGCCAAAATGAAAATAAAGAAAATTTTATATAGAGTATACATTAGTTTGATCGTTCATCAATATATGAAGTTTCACAAAAACCGTAGGCATCAAGCTCGTTGGGCTAAAGAATACCATGCATGAACTATGGTCTGAAATTGGTTATTTAGCACGTTTTGTGACCATTTGCTAAGCTGGATATTAAAAAGAAACACTAAACGGTCAGAAGTAAAGGTATGAATAATTTAAAGATATTACTGGCAGTAACATTCTATAAGTACTATCCCATCTAAATAAAAATTGCTCGATATAACAGAAAGAGCAAATAAATCAAATTTTAGTCATTCAATGAATTTAAAAATTTGACATGAAATGTTTGAGCTTCAGATCAAAAGATTTTTATTATTCTATGTAAGACAAAGAATACATTAGAAATATTTTAACTCCTTATCCTATAGGATTTTGATGTCTACCATCTCTTCAGAGGAGAAAATATTATCCTATAGAATAAGGAGTTAAAATATTTCTAATGTATTCTTTGTCTTACATAGAATAATAAAAATATTTGGATCTGAAACTCAAACATTTCACGGCATAAATTTTTAAATTCATTGAATGACTAAAATTTTATATATATATATATATATATATGATATGCTTATATGTAAAATGCAATTTGGGTGTGTGTAGAGGGAGTTTCCTATAAATTCTGATTGACTCGGCTGATTTTATGAAATTTCTCACAAATATACTATGAAGGGCCTAGCATATAAAATCAACAATAGGTCCTTTGATAAGAAAGGGACACGTTCAAAATGAATGTTTCTGCTCAGAGCACAATTGAACCATAATACTTGACTTTTGAATTTTAAACTTTAATTAAAGCTATTATATAAAAATAATTTTATAAAATCAAGAGTGGGTTCTCTACAGTGCAATGTATTGTGGACTAAGTTACTGCGAGAAACCATGATAAGTTTTCTCCTGATACACCGCAATGGGTCCCCAACTAGAGCAGGCAATCTCGAGAGAGAGAGAGAGAGAGAGAGAGAGAGATTCTTTGCCCTTAATCTTGTACAATGCTGTTTTTTCTCCTCTTCTGGTGAGAGACATTTAGCTTTAAAACGCCATGGCTTAAAGAGATCCCACTTCCATTTCCCTTCCACTTATTGCAACCACCCTCATCCTTATTAACATGATAATGTAATAAAGTTCTAATGTAATTCTAATTTTTATCTCCCTATCTTTACTTTATATATATATATATATATATATATATATATATATATATATATATATATATATATTAGATAAATGAGGGCAAAAAGGGAAAATAATTAAACACATGAAGAAATCATCAAAACGAGCGATTGACTGGTTTCCTTCTTTGATCTCATGCACCATGTCGCATTTTATTTTATAATATATTGTGTATTTTATATATATATATATATATATATATATATATATATATATACATATATATATATATATATATATATATATATATATATATATATATATATATATATATATATATATATATACATGTCCACAGATAGGGTTCCACGCTATCATGGTTCTTCAGTCTAGCTAGATATATTGAATGTTTCAAACTGAGATTCTAAATACAACCGCTTGTAAAGTAGTTAGCAATTTTACTCATATGCTATTGAATTTACTAGCAAAGTAATAGGAATAATAAACTTTTATATCTGTTTTCATTACCTGTTGGCACAAGAGTACAGGAGATTAATTTTAATTTTTACACGTGATGCTTTACACTAAGTGAAAAACTGAGAATCTATCTCTCTCTCTCTCTCTCTCTCTCTCTCTCTCTCTCTCTATATATATATATATATATATATATATATATATATATATATATATATATATATATATATATATATATAGGTACCTTTAATGGCAACTTCTGGAAAAGTTAATTTGATTCTCCTATCTTGATTTTATCATATTTGTAATCAAAGTTTTATCTATTTCTGAAAATAAATAAAATGAATCCTTTAACTGTGAGCCATAATCACAATACAACAACAGTGAATAAAAAAAGAAAATATTGATTTTAAATCACACTGGAAACCGTAGCAGCACTATCAGAGTGTGAATCACTTTAAGATGGCTGACCTATTAGAAGCTCTGGAAACAATTAACAACACGATGTCACCTATTGATTCTGCTCACTCATTGCTGGTTTTTTTCTTGCTAGTTTCCCCCCTCCCGTCATCTCCTCCTTTTTTGACCCACCATCTGCAACCTATCATCTTCTTCACCCTCACGTTAAGTTAAGACTAGCTGCTGCAGCTGTTGTTGCTCTGTATGACTTAAATAAAATAGAAATTAGTATTTTTACATGTCATCCAAAAAAGTATTGCCCAGTAGAAGATGGAGAGGGCAAATAATCAGATTATCAGAGAACAGGGATAGAGTTTTTCTATCCTGAATGATAGTCAACAGTACAATGTTTTCACTTTCATTCATTCTTTTTGAGTCATCTTGTTGCAAGGACAGGGTAGTTTAAATTTAGTCTATTAAGAGTAAATTAATAACATTATTAGTATTCAAAATGATAGATTGAAAATAAGTCAAAGAATATAATCAATTTAGGAATTTGTTGTTTTTTTTTCTGGATATCAGGATTAGCAATAGTAAATGTCTGAAATTAATGTATGTTCCACAATTGTTGTCAACTCAGTCTCAAGAATCGATATGGCGAGTTTAAATCATATTAGATCAATTGTATTTCTAAAGTAATATTCTAGAGCAGTCAATATTAACTAAGGATGTTGGATATATATAATCAGGTTTTCCAATATATAACCTTGAAAGATTTTAATTCTTATGAATGTTTAGAAAAATATTAGGGCTATCTGTAACCTAAAACTATATTACATTCGCTAAGTTTTTTTTTTATTCTAAAATAAGGAAAATTATTTTCCTATTTTGATATTTTCTTTTATCATGTAAATTTATCTTATTGGATTGACAAACTTGACCATATAAACATTTAGGGAGTGCATATATATATATATATATATATATATATACAAAGTTATTTTTTTATGAACCGATCATTATGAATTTTGGAATATATATTCTTAGTAACACAACATGGGCAAATTATGTTCTTTTTTGTAAACTTTATCAATTAGGGGATACCCCCCCCCCACCTGAACTTGCACCTACCCTCTGAAAAACTTTTAAAATAAGTTAGATCCAAAGAATTTACAGAAAAGAATTGCTCTACATCAAATTTTAGTTATGCATTTTTAAAGGGATCAGTTAATGTCAATAATATGTATGTGCTTGGTAAAATCATGAACTTTTGAACATGTCATTATAAATTATGGAATATGTATTCGAGACAACAGAGTAAGTAACGTGACACATTGTTTTGTTTTATTTTCTTTTTGTAAAATTTGCTATTTAGTTTAGTGGTGCACTGAAAACGTGCTAAACCTCTCAAAGAAAATAAAACATTAAAATTTAAAATTAATGTTATATTTATTGTTTATATCAATTCAAGGACGTGTATTTTTCTAGCCATATATAATAAGAAATGCCAGTTACCAGATTAAACATGCTGTCTAATTTACATAAAAAGCGGATTTTAATAAATGATCTCTAGTATTATAGATTTATAACTCCATTGTTTTATATTCATATGTATAACAATAGCTGTGTGTATAGATTTTTGTTAGAAAAGCATTTAGAATAAAAAATACCTAATGTTTTATATGAATTCACAAGACATAAAATATTTGCTTTTATAGGATGCACGTGTTTGTTTGTATAATTCTGCTATCGATATTCAAAATGTCTGAATTGACATCATGTTCTTTTTATGTGTTGTTCATGTATTTTTCTTTTATGTATTCTTTTGTGTTTTTATGTGTTTTTTGTGCATTTTTATTTTCTTTTGTTTGTTTTAAATTCATCAAACCATGTCTTTATATGCATTTTTTACTATAAATCAGTTGTTTCCTTAATTCAACGTCACGCCATTTGAATATATGGTACTACTCACCATCATTGCTAACTGTATTGTTTTAGCATTAGAAGAGCACCTTCCAAATGAAGACAAAACACCTCTGGCAGTCCAGCTGGTAAGTAAAAATACTATATGTTCATGCCTGTTTTAATACCCATTGGCTTAGCAAGTACAACAAAGTGCTCCATAATCTATAAGAACTTCAAGAAAATTCCAGATTGGTTTGTAAATCTAAATCTATTTTTAATATAAAAGCAGGAATCTAAAAATAGCATGAATTGACTACTTAAAAATTATTTGTATTTTTAACTTAAGTATAGAAAGATTAAAAATAAAAATTTTGTTTTAATTATTCTTTTATGTTGGAATAGCCCAAGGAAAAGATAGGAGATAAAATTAGGGCTGGCTTTACATTTAACCTAAGGAAACTAGAGACCCACAATCTACAAACTTAAAAAAGGATACAAGGTAGAATGTTTATACACATTTATGTGCTGGAAAAAATTGATATTAAATAATTAATACAGTTTAGAGACACACAAGCTGCAAGATTCTAAGTTGAAATCTTATGCATATTTTATATATGAATGGGGTTTGATTTTGGTATTAAATAATCAAGAGGCAAATATATCTGAAAATAATTTTAAACGATTTCATATTCACCTTAAACAAAACAAAATGCCACTGAGACATAAGAGTTACTATGAATTAGTGACCATGCCTACGGGTACACTTTAAATAGGAAGTTGAGTATTGTGTGTGTGGGTGGGGGGGTTCCAAAATCTAGCAGTTCGAGGGGAGAAACTTTCAGAATAAAAAGGCTTTCTGGCATCGGAGGACCTCCACTCTGAAGGTGTGAGATTTTGCTGCATGTTGGGTTAGTTGCGGATATCTGCATTGACGGTGCACTAGTAGAGATATAATATACGAGCAGGTGTGAGAAGTTTTTTAGCACAGTAAAGTAAACCTTCTCTGCATCAAACTCGGTAGTATCTTCTTCTTCTTTAAATTCATGTTACCTATGAATGTTAGGCTAATGAGTTTGAATGATAAACTCTTGCTATCAGCCGTGACAATCGGAGGTTGGTAAGTTTCTTATAATTATTAAAGGAAAGGTACTTTGTTTCGATAACATTAAATCTAACCATCTATTTATATTATCATTCTACCACATACTAGGGGTCATTTTTTAAAGAGTAAGCCATTGTTTTGGATGTGTATGCATTTAATTTGCTCTCATGTCAAGAATAAAGCATGATGTTTTTAGCAAATACACTCATCTTGTGCACAATTTCATTAAGGTGGTTGTTTATGAATATCAGGAACAATGAATGCTCAGCGATTAATTCTTTAGGCACATCCGCATTAATGTCATTGTTTGGATGTACGGTTATCAAGGACAACCTGGATTTTATCTTATTTAAGAAGTATTTGATTTTATTAAGTATTGATCCAGTAATATCATACGATTTAAATTTCATGTGAAGACCTTCATGCCATACCTTGTCAAATGGCTTGGATATATAAAGGGCCAGCTTCCCCTACCGTGTCCAGTGCATGATATATGCATTTAGAGCTGATCATCAAGATACTCACAGTAGAAAGGGTTTGCCTGATTGTCAGTATTCTTAAGAATAATATGTTAAACTACAAGTTTAAATGATGAAATATGTCTTGCAAAATATAAAATGCAGGTAATTCATCAGTAGAATATAAAGTATTAGTACGTTTGTCCGTTGCCAACCATGTTTTAACAATATAGGTTTTATCTAACAACATGCTCAGCAAGTTGTTTTGAGGTCATAAAAACAGTGGCGATCTTACTGGATATCTAAAAACTGCAAACAAATAGTTTGCATGATCATGTATTTTCAAATTATGAAATCTCACATATACTAATTTAGCTTCGGTTTCGTTGGTCTGAATATCATCAAGTAGTAATTGTTTCAATAGGCACTCTTAAATGATTGTAATAATTAGTTTCACAATAAAAGGGATATCATTCAATTTGTATGATAAGCCACATAGATCTTTGAAACCAAAAAAGCTAAAAACAAAAGAAAAACCTCAAATTACATAAACCATGAAATTCAACAACTGATCACCCATTCTCAATAGTTTTTAATTCTATCTATAATTAGTTAATTAATAAAAACATTATAGTATTTTTCCAAGAGCTGAATCAGTGAAAAACTAAATCTGAAACCACTAGTCGAATTAAGTTATAAAAGTTGATAAAAATTTTAAGTTATTTTAATAAAATATAAATTTTATTAATTTTTCTTCTTTTTTTTACATGCATACTTATTATGAAAAATAAAATTATTTTATATCAATTTAAACTGGAAAATTAATCTAACTTTATAAAAACAATTATTTTTACCGTTCATTTAAACAAAGGTGGATACTTTTGTTTCATATCATAATGAATGTAAATTTGACATGTTTTGCTGAAGTATCTTAGCATCATCGAATATCTATTTAAAATCAAATCAAATACAAATTCCCATCATGAATGCCGATATTCACATTTTAAATTGCAATGGAATACATAGTTTTCAAATGTGGAAAATAATTAATAAATTTTGCATTTCAAACTGTAAAATGTGTAAGTTACATTTTTGATATGTCAGCTTTGAATTAATTTCCAAATATTATTTATGTTTCGGAATTCTTAGATGAGGATTGCGAATTTGGATTAATTGTATTATTCAGAATACTGCTTTCATGTTATAGCCATAACGTTTCGACCGATGAAACCTCTGACCTTTTTCAGGTGAATCTTTTCGAACTTGAAAATGTTTATGTCGAACCTGAGAACCTACATGAAATTACTGTTTGTCTGTTGTGTTACCATTGTGGTCATAAAGGCCAGTTATGTGAATATGTACTAATCTGTAAATTTAATGTTTATTATGAAACTCGATATGCTCAAATAAACTATAATAATTTTCCACCTTTCCTAAGCACTAGCCATGTCTAATAAGACTAAATAATCAGTGATAATAGAGTATAAGCATAGAATATATAATATAGACGTAAGTTAATAATCCTAAGACAGGCTCTATAAATCCATTAAATAGAAAAACAGAATTAAAATAAAACAGTACCAAGAAGCTAGCAAAAGAACATGGAACGAAGAAAAAATAGTACAAAAGAAAAAAAACATTGATATATTATCTACATGCTATTATCAGTACTGATTTATTATTATTAGATGAGATTAGTGTTCAGATGAGCTGGAGAAATGTACAAAATTATAGTGTCTACTGTAATTAAAAAGTATAATTTTGCAGCATAAAGAATTAATTTTCAAAAATTCTTGCTTTAGAATAAATCTTCTAAAATGTCTGAATTGAAAATGTATATTAATCTTTTTTTTTGTATTCATAAAAATAATATACATTTTTTTCACTCATTATTTATGATTTTTTGTTTTTATAGGAGGCAACAGAGTTCTATTTCCTTGGAATATTCTGTGTAGAAGCATTATTGAAAATAGTTGCACTTGGATTTGCACTTCATAAAGGATCGTATTTACGAAACGTGTGGAACATCATGGATTTCGTTGTGGTCGTAACAGGGTTAGTATAAATCTTATTATTTTCACAAATTCTTGGTAAATGCATTGGTTTAAATGAATATAAATCGAGACAGGCTTTATTGATATTGAAAGAACATATATTTGTTGGTGCTATCCTGGAATTATAGTACTTTTTCTGTCTCTGTAATGCCGGTTTGCTATAGCTTTAAGTGCTATAGAGTCTCTACTTTCCGTTTTAAGGCCTTCTTTTTTTTCTTTTGCCCTGATGAATAAACATTGTGATTAACCTAATGCATACTTATATGGTCTGTAGAATTGGCTGTGCTAATTTCAAATCCTATCAGATATACTGGTCATTTACATACTAATGCAATTTAAAACGCACCTTTGATCCCACCCTTGATATGGATAAAATAACAATGTGCAATTAATAGTATACAATGAATCATCTGCAAAAGGCACTGTGTTTTAGTATTAAATAATCTTAAAGGGGTTAATATGCCATCAAACAGAATCAAAGATTCTATACGTATATTTCGACCAATTATAGAAATTAGATCACTTTAATGTTAAATGGAAAACATTTTAATTTAAATGAGATCACATAGATATGAAAAGAGAATCTGAAAGTACGATGGTCCATTATAAACATTTACTATTAATAAAATATTCAAAATTATGAACATTGAATATTTCAAAATAAAATAAGTAAAAACTTAAGCTTCTATAGTACAACCATTTTACAAAGATTATACATTTACACATTATAGATTTCAAATCAGAATTATATTTCAAGTATTTACATTGTTTTCTATTGAATTACTTTCCTTGTTATTTTATTACTGCCGTGTTTTGGTCGATTTGTCCAATGAATATTTGCCAGTCTATTGCTCATTCATGTACTTGCCTAATATAAGTGTGAATTCATTCATAAACTTCAAAATAATTCTTTCAGCAGATTAAAGTACATAACATCAGCATACATAAATAATCAACAACAATCACATATATATAAAAAAAAAACATTGCCATACACAAATGAACAACATATCTGTATAAGGCCTGAGCAGAAATATAAAGTTTGATTATTCCATTGGTCAGAAGAAAAAACATTATAAATAATAATGTCCTTATCTCAAAAAGTCAGAAAAATATTTAAAGCATTAACCAGTGATTATAAATACACTGGACATCTAAAAATCAAAATTCAACGTCGTTTGAGCATTATAAAGTGACTGCTTTGGATCAAACTTCGTTACAGCCTAGCTTTAACTGTTTTTCAGAAAATGAGTATATGTAAAGCAGATACTTATTCGGACATAGCACATGAAATATCACTGTTTCATTCGAAAAATAAAGGTGTAAGAATAAATTTTAAAAATGTGTGTGTGTGTGTGTGTGTGTGTGTGTGAGAGAGAGAGAGAGAGAGAGAGAGAGAGAGAGAGAGAGAGAGAGAGAAGGATGTATATTAAATGACTTATTAAATGTGAATTCTATCATTTCATTTTTCAGATTTATTTCTATCTTCCCTGCAAGTAATTCCTTCGATTTACGAACACTTCGAGCTGTTAGAGTGCTTCGGCCATTGAAATTAGTCTCTGGAATTCCAAGTAAGTATACCGAATTCTTTGATATACTGTACATAAAATTCTATATTTTTCTTAAAATAATTCAATGTTTAAATGAAAAGATTTCTAAACTTTAATTTCACAATTTGTGTCTCATTTAGTAAACATCTACGTTTAATAAATTATTTGATGATGATGATAGTTTGGTTTGCTGTCATGCATGCACTCAAAATGAAAGGAAGAACAAAACTATTCACTAATTAACCAAACTGAAACGCATTTAACACTAAATATGAAATCGAAATTAACCTATAATGGTTTAGTTTTAAATATAACTATAAAATCTTTGTGTTAAAAAATTAAACTTTTAGAGTTATTTCTGTCCAATAATTTTATAAATCAAAATTAAATTAACATTAATAATAATTAACTTTTATTCGTTTGTAACAGATTGATTAAACAATACCAAAATATTTAATTTTAACTCGGAAAATTCTATTGTTTCATAAAAAATAATTCGTTAATCAAATAAAAAGATTTTAGATATTTACTTTTTAAAATAACTTTTTTAAAGTTATTCATATTCCAATTCAAGCAATATTACACATCAAGTGTTTTTTCAGACGCAATTAGTTCATTCACTGCTGATTGTTCAGATGCAAAATTTATTTATTTTTATTGAATATAAATTATTATATTATTTATTAAAATACATAAAACAACGTATTATTTACCATTGTGAAATAAAAACTGTATCTTGATATTAGGATTTACACCTTCTGGGTGTTAATGAGTGTAAGCAAGGTACTTTTTCTCCTTCTACATTCTCTGAATATCACTAAAAATAAAATATCTGTTATGGGAACTTACCCATGCACTCATAATTGACTCTTCTAACCATTATAAAAACCCTGAGAGTTAATAATCCTATGGGGAATTATCGCGACACAATGTGAGCCTACAGACTGTTTAACACAATAGTCGATAAATACTGACAACCTTTCTTTGTATTTACTGTCTTGTATAATATATTCTTTCTGCCTAAACCTGTCGTTCTTCATCTTTACTTATGACCCTTTCCTTGGGGCACAGCAATATCGATCAGGATTAAGTGTGCTTTCAATAAAATTTATTCAAAAGACATTTTTTAAGACTATAGTTCGATTTTTGCCATAGGTAGATGGTGAAACAGAATTAAATATTGATGTTATATGAGACATGCTACTTAACATTAGCTGGCTTTTAGTATATTATATACTTTTTAAAGCTCTATCAATGCATTTTTAAATATAACCTGATAATAAGATGTTGAGTAGTTATTATAATATTGTAAATGTTATTTCTGGGTAGCATCTTTTTCTAAAACAATTGAGGGCAATATTATCTGTTGTTTTTATTTCATTTCTTAATATATATATATTGCTTCTGCATATCTGGTCAAGTATTTGGCAGCAATTCCAAGATTTTTTTTGTTTCATTCTTTGTCAAAACAATTCTTTAAAGACAGCAAGCAATAAGCTAGCTTTGGCTAAGCATACAGCTAATGAAATTTTATCGTTTATTGAGGCATTTTAAAAATTGGCATTATTTTCTAAAGCTATATCAATGCATTTGGGGAAAATAAAACCCCTGAGAATTTCCACAATGAATCGAAAAAATATTCAACTTTCAAAACATAGAAACGTTACCATGTCAGACCAAATATGCAGAGACAATGGATACAGAGAAACGAAAAAAAAATGCAACAAAAAACTCTCTCCTGAATTACTTGGGAAAATATAATAATAATCACTTAACATTTTGTTATCATGTTTTCTTTTGAAAAAATGCATTGATTCCAAAAAATATAATAATGTCAATTTCCACACCATAGCATTTACATTTAATCATCTATTAAATAATATGTTGTGTAGTCATGCAATAAATTCCATGAAGAGTTTTTTTTTAATCATCATGAAAAATACAATAACCGATTATAAAAGTGTTATTGGGAAAATTATACTTATATAAGAAAGAATAGAATTATAACTTATTTTTCATTTTTAATTATATTTTCCCTTCTTTGTATTTTCCAGGTCTTCAAGTTGTTTTAAAATCTATTATACGGGCTATGGCCCCATTGTTACAAGTTTGCTTATTGGTGCTCTTTGCTATTGTAATATTTGCCATTATTGGCCTGGAATTTTATACTGGTGCTTTCCACAAGGCCTGCTTTATCAAACCCAATGATGATAGTGAAGGTAAGTAAATTCTTTTACTTGTCCAATTAATCTTATTATAATGTGTATTCCATTACAAGTACTATTTGATTGGTAAGAAAATAATGTCTTTTTTTAATCTAGCTTCAAATACTTCTAAATTATGGTAAACTGTATTAATCAAATCATAAATCATTAACATTCAACACATTTTCGCAACCTATAAACACATTTATGTATTCCAGTGATATAAATGCCTGATGTCTAATACTCAACATTATCACTTTCTGTTCTGTTTATCCCATGAAGTGGGTTCACACTGGATTTCTCTTTTCACCATACAGTCAAAGGTCTCATCAAGATTAAGTTCAACCATCTTGATATCCGGGTGTAGAGTATCTAACCTCTTTGCCTTTCCCCAGAACCATCCATTATGAAATTATATTTTATCATAGTGTTTTCGTTTGTACATAATATATATGTTCATATCAGTGGAAATGACTTTCCTCATTTTGTCTGAGATTGGTATAATGTAATATCAACATTTCCAGCTTAGTCGAGTCTGTTCATACCTGAAATATCATAAAACATTCGCCTCCATAGACAATAGTTTTCTTTTTGCTTTTTTCATTGATTATGAATGTTTTGAGCCATATAAAACGTATCACAGTCTAACAGATCGTGAACTTGAGTTGATCACTGCTCTGTTGATCAGAAAGAATATCCATGCCATTTCAAACATAATATATATATATATATATATATATATATATATATATATATAATACATTGTAGTCACCACTTATCAAGGCCCGGAAGCACCTCGAGGATAAGGGTTATTGCATGTATATTGCAGGATAATATTGTAGTAATCGTTAATAATGGCGATTTGACGAAGTGTCTTACTAAAGCGGCGGTTTATCAGGAATTTGTTTATGTTAGACTTGAAGACATCCAAGTTGTAGTCAGGTGGGAAACAGGCAAACGGGACAGAGTTCCACAGGCGTACACTTCTAAGAAAGAAGCTTTATTCATGGAATCTACGTTTTGATTTAGGCACAGATAAAGAATGGGGAAAATTATTGACAGTGGTTTCAGCTAGATGGGTGTTTTTCGTGAAAGATTGGCGAGGGGGTACCAGAGACTGGAGCTCAGACGAGCACTTGCCATGGAAATAACGATAAAACAAAGACAGGCTCACAATATCTCTTCTGTGGGAGAGAGGTTGCAGGGAAGAGAAAAGGCTTCCCCCACTAAGCCATGAAGTCTATTTTGTACTCTGTCAAGGCAGGATAGGCTGTTTTTAGCAGCTCCTGCTCAGATGTGGCAGCAGTACTCCATCCTTAGACGTACTTGGTTTTTATATAGATAGAGAATTGCATCAGCAGTGAGATATCTTCTGGAGCAGTAGAAGGATCCTACCATTTTTCCAGCGACCTTGGCAACAGACTTGATGTACGTGTTTCATTTCAGATCAGGAGTAAAGGTCAATCCCAGAAGCTTGTCAAAACATGTAGCCTCCCCAAGACGAGAGCCATCCATTTCAATTGATGCCAGATGGGGATCAGAGCGTTGATGATGTAAAGATAGGAGCTTGGTTTTAGATGCATTAAAAGTAATCAGCCACCTCTTCCCCCACTGTACTACATGCTCAAGATCGGAGGAGAAAGAATCAGAGAGAACTTTCTCATTTACGGCCTTTGATGTGTTACCATAGATGGCCGTGTGATCAGCATAGATGTTAATGAATGATTTAAGTATGTGTTTTGGGAGACCATTGATGTAGATCAGTTGGGCACGAGATGGACCCCTGAGAGACTCCAGTATTAATACTATATTGATTTGAATGGTGATTTCACTGAGAACACTGCTGATAGTTGAACCAAGATTGATTGAGATTGTCGGACTGACTTCTTCATCTTGGTTGTTATTGTCACAACGTTTCGGCCGTTTTGCCCTCCGGCCTTCGTCAGGTGTTTTGTATCGAACTGGGGAACCTAGTGACATATGGCCGAGTGGTCCTAGACGTTGTATCAAAGTTTACAGTTACCCAAAGGTGCTGAGTTCAATTCTGAACGAAGGCAGTGAAAAAGTAACATTCAAAACAGAGAATCAGCAACTATGTCCCAAAGCCTAGCTAGAGTCCGAACACGGTACCCCCGTAATAATAATAAAGGGTTGGGTTCGAGACTCCTAACAAACGGTTCCCCAGTTTGATACAAAATACCTGACGAAGGCCGGAGGGCAAAACGGCCGAAACGTTGTGATAATAACAACCAAAATGAGGAAGTCAGTCCGACAATCTCAATGAAAACACCTCATCTCAAAAATACAGACAATTATTGAACCAAGATATTTGAAACTACTCATTTGAAGTACGGGGTGCCTTAAATAAGTTTCCAGACTTTTTTATATGGACACTTTTATAGATAGTACATACATGGAACTCTAGTCCTCTTTGAAATAATCTCCTTCAGCTGCAATGCACTTGTTGTACCATTCCAACAACTTCTGCAAGGCTCCATGGAATCCTTTTGTGTGAGCATGTCAATGCCCTCGTCACAACCTTTCATTTCCTCAGTTGTCTCATAATGACAGCCTATAAGGTTTTCTTTGAGCTTAGGGAAGAACCGAAAGTCACAGGGAGCAAGGCCTATTCAGACAGAATCTCTTCCAGAATTCTCTTAAACCCTCAACATAGTATTTCCTGTCACCTGTCTGTTCAGTGAGAAACCAGTGCATGTAGATTATGCCCATGCTGTCAAAAGAAAGGGTCATCATAAGTTTCTGGATGGATTTGCTCTGACTGGGTTTTTTGGGTTTGGGAGAGCCAGCATGTTTCCACTGGGAACTCTGTCTCTTAGTCTCTGGGTCATAGCAGGAGATCTAGCTTTCATCGCAGGTTACCAGAGCATCAAGAACTGCAGGATTTGAATTGATCAGTTCGACCATCTGCCTGCTGTCATGACAACATCTTTCTTTCTGATCTTCTCAGAGGTCTCTGAAGTCATAAAAATTGGTCAGTAATCTCATAAGATGTATAGTAATAAAATACTGAATTTTCAAGAGTCTACGACAATTGCAAATGCCTGTATAAAAACTCTGGAAAGTTATTGAAGGCACCTTGTATATCTAGCCACCTACTTGAATGGTCCTTCATTCATCTCTAAAAGTCAACACAAGGCATTTATGACTGCATTTTTATGTATGAAGAGGTAGCAAGAAATAGTCAACATGTTTGAAGAAGAGGTAGCAGTTAGTCTTTTCTTTTAGCCATCTTTTCAGCCTTTCTTGCAATGACCTCTATCTAATAATTATTAGCATACATTTAAATATGGCTGCTTTTCATCTAGTTTAACACCTTTTAATAGTTTCTATTTTTCTAAATTGTAACTTTGCTCATTAATGAATCACTGCTTGTTATGTTTCAAATGAAAACATTCAAACAAAACATCCACTCTTCGTTTCTTCCTTACAAAGCTTCTAGTGTATCATCAATTTTCTAACAATACTCTTCTGCAGTCAACGTTTTATCAGGATTCACAAAACTAGTGAATCAATTGCTGTGTATAACACAAAACTATCACAATCAATTACTTTTGCGTCCTCAATGATTTGGGTAAATGTTTCAGTGCTTCAGCCACTGAACTGATCGTGGCTAATTATTATAAAGGATCAATTACTACAATTACTACCATACATAACAATCAAGGAACATGTAGTTTTAATTTTGCAAAAGGAAATAGCTCAAACAAATAATTACGTTCATTTTTGTTAAGTCCACCTGACACTTTTGGATTGTCTTAGTTTATGATTGTCACATTGCTAATCTATATATTAATACGATAGTGTGTGTGTTATTTTGTGTGTCACGATTACATTTTTTCTTCCAAGTGACTGCTGTTTAATTGTTCTGACCTTCTAATTTTTGTAATAAATACTTTTATCAAGAATTCTTCATACGTTTTGGTTTTGGTTTCTATTATAACTGGAGGATCTCAAGTTATATATAAATACATATATATTTTTTCTTCATAAGTTTTGGTTTCGGTTTTAATTCAAGCTGATGCACCCAAGTCATATGAATATATATTTTTATTTTTGAAATCACAACCTTATATAAGAATCGATATAAAATTTACTCTATAAAAATATATACAAAATCTGCATAAATTAAAATATCATATTTAAGCGTATTTTACAACTAGGATATGCCGGGCGTCCCTGCTAACTTAGATAAATACTTTTGCAGTTATAACAAAAGAGCTACAATAATATCAGGGCGTCCCCATTTACACTGAACATCCATAGAATGCCAACATCAATATATTACATATGAAAAAATCTGTGATGGAATTTTCACCGGTCTTGCTAGTTTTTTATAATTTCTCGAACTATTATGTGTTTAAACTAAATTTCTCGAACTATTATTTGTTTAAACCAAAGCTTTCAATTTATTGTTGCCAACCACAGACAGAGATTTATAAACTTTTTCATTTTCAAGCTTGTCACAGTGTACATTCATGGCTGTTTTCATCCCAGCCAAAGATCCATCCTCGGTAATCAATCCAATAGCCTAGAGATTCTGCTTTGTGAGGATGAGATATAATCCTGCTCGGTCTTAAGAGGTCCACCCTCTCAAGTATTACATCCTTCTTTGGAGTGGCTATTGCCTGTTCTTTGAGAATGTTGATGGATCCGTTCTTGAGTATTATTATACTTGATCAGAATGTTCTCTACATTTCAGTCATGTGTTACACCTTGCTGTAATAGAAAGTAAGTGAATAAAACTGCAGTATACATTAGTTGACAATTCCTTGATAAAATACTCTGTGCTTCTGCTTCATGACTAAGTTTGAATGCATACAAGAACCTTGTTTTTCATCATTTTTTTGAAATAACCTGAATTTGCAACATAAAATTTTAAGTGGAAATTCGATAACAAGCGAATGTAAAGGGAATATTACACTATTCTATTCAAAATTGAATGGCAACTTTAACTTTTATGTCCACAATGTAGAATAGCTAGTCTATCCCAACAAGGTTGATGATGAAAGAAGGGTTTGTCATGATTTTTCCCTCGTTTATGAAAGACTTATATTGTTGACAGACCTACTCACGTACAAATCTTCTTGATTTTTATCTGACAACTTGTCCTGAACAGTGCATATGTTCAATCCCCACTGGAATCCTCTGATCACTAAATTGTTTCCATCGAGATCAAATCCAAATTCAGGGAGACTTCTGATAATCTTTTTCCAACAAAAAGTGTATCGATACTCAAGGGCTAAGTAGGATAACTTTAAATATTCTCTAGAATTCCCTAATTTATTTTTAAATAGAAAGTGTCTTCAGTAACCTTTATTATATCTGATTGGATAATCACTGGATTGTGAATGTTATACCTTTTAAGAAATTTTAAGACCAAACAACCAATTATGGTACATTTTTTAATATGTCATTACAATTACTCACAGAAACTACTATTTTAATTACTATCAACTGAATAGATGTCCTGAAACCAAAGCTGTCTGAAGTTGCTGTAAATGGGTTGTAAGAAATGCGAAAGAGTCCTGTGCCTAATCTGATAATTCGAGAGTTGCTGGCAGAGATTTGTTTCTTGAGAATTCAGAAGAATAACAAACAAGATACTGAACAGATTTAAAACTTCTATTCCAACCATCATAAGAGGACCAAGCCATTTTTAGAGTCACTCTACTCTAAGTATTTGCTTTATAAAATTTTTGGACTCGATGCTCACTATCATGAGAAATGGCTTCTTTGACTCTTTTTTTTTTAGCTTTAATGATCTTCCGGATTGACCTGAATAGCATATTAAGTTTTGTTAAATTCCATCCAGTAGTTTCTGTGTATTGTAGTTGACAGACAAACAATCCATTTTATTTATAAGATAAATAATCATTATTCATTATTCATGTTCGAAAATTGATAGTTTTTCTTCATTTTTTTTCAGACAACATTGAATATGGAGATGAAGATACGATACGACCCTGTGCGAATGAAGGCAGCGGATATCATTGTCGTGCGAATATTGCAAAATGCCGCTTCAATTGGGCTGGCCCTAATTATGGAATAACTAGTTTTGATAACATGGGATTCGCCATGTTGACCGTGTTCCAATGTGTAACTATGGAAGGATGGACAAATGTATTATACTATGTAAGTTTGCTTATTGGTTTGTATTTTGTTTTTAGTTTTATTTGCCTAATTTTTAAATTAATAACAATTATTACAATGGCATTGCACATTTTGCTTTTCAAGCTGACAAGCCCATTATAATAGAATATCACTTGCTTTGACCCTTTCACCACATCAAGAATGGTGAAACCTATTGTCAAGCCTAGCACTTCAGCTCAGTTCACCGAAACCAGAAAAGTGAAACATGCAGGTTACTAACAGAACGTTTCATTTTTCAACCAATCTCAATTGAAATGTCAAAGATCCTCAGCCTTGATACATTATGAGCCATACAAGATATTAGCGAGATAATAGTCTGTTGTAGGAATGAACCTCAAGAGACCACGAGGATGTTTCATTGTATCTGCTTACCTATGATACAAAACAACTTCATGTCTATTATAACACCAACCCTTAATTATGAAGAAAACAAAAACTTTCTCTTTATATTAGAGCAAGGAAATAGGAACTTATCAAAATAAACGTTTTTATTATTATTTATTACTAAATAAATATCACATAAACAGAATTAAACCACTTGCTTTGCTTTATTTGGTGAAAAATATGTCATAGTTGACCAAGTTTAAATCAATACGTAAATTAGCAAATAAATTTTTCAATAATTATTGTAAATAAGGATGCATAAATATGCTAGAATTGATATTATTCTTACTGGCCTTGTGCCAATATTTAAAAAAATTAAGCTTGGGAAATATATTGGTCATCTCAAATGATGTTAAGAGTTCATTGCTAGAGGATTCAATTATTACTGGATGCTCCATATAACCGGCATTGCTCCAAATCTGAGAAAATAGTTTTTAAAATATTTTTGGCAACTTACTTGATGCAATGGATTGTAAGCTCAGCTTGCATTCCATTACTAAATCATTGCCAGACATGTATTATTTGCTGAATTTTTATCTAAAATTTTATTGAAAAATATTTCATCTATATCATCAATATCTATTACTAAATTATATACGAAATATGAGTGAGTTTAACTATATATATATATATATATATATATATATATATATATATATATATATATATATATATATATAATTACAAGATAAACATCCAAGCATAAAATTCACCATAAATTATAATTTCAAAGAATAACGTTTTCATGTATTCTTATAAAAACAAAATAGCTATCTATCATAAATCTATAGGCATATAACCGCATCAAAGTCTCCGCCTTAAATCAATGTCTTCACTAGCTTAAAGTTTATGCACGATAAGTACAGATTAGAAATTAGAAAAAATATCGGCTAAAATAATTTTCTAACTTTTCACAGAAGAGGTACCTCAACATTTATAGATAAAGAGTGTAAACTAGCGAAAACATATCTTTAAATCAATTCTGAAACCTTAATCTATCAAGGAATGAACAATTATTAGAATTCTACCTCCAACAAAAATAATTCATAATTACGTCAAGGGTTTGAGTTCATATAGAAACGCTGTTTTAATTTGAATAAAATAAAATATGCATCAAGTGCGCATGAAAGCCAAATCACAACGTAATATTAGGAAAATTAAACAAATATTTTCCTTGTTTGAAATTTATAACAAATATATTTCAGAGGTAAACTCCATCTTCAATGTGTTGCTGAAGATGGAGTATATCGCTGAAATATATTTGTGATAAATTCCAAACAAGTAAAATATTTGTTTATTTTCCTAATATTATGTTGTGATTTGGCTTTCAAGTGCTCTTGATGCGTATTTTATTTTATTCAAATTCATAAATATTTATAGAAATGTCTCAAATTTTAGATAAGCCAAAAAAATATGATATAATAAAATAAATATTTAATCAACCAATTAATTAAAACAAATGATTATATCAAAATTTGAAGAATTTGCTCTGCAGAATTTCACCAAATGTAATAACAGGACATATGAAGAACGTGGTATAATCATAAAACGTAAAAGAACATTTTATACTAAAATAATCAATAATAATATAATGCAATTTAAAATGCCATTTAAATACTGGTTTGTGTATAAGAATGAATGTAAAGACAAAATTTGATAGAATGCGTTTACAAAATAAGATGGAAAATAACATGCCAGTATGTAGAACAGATGTTAAATTAAATATGATGATAATGATGGGCAAACAACAAAATATAAAAACATCATTGGTTTGATGTCCGTTTTACATACTAACGTGTTTGCATGGCTTTTAAAAATTTACTTCCCAACTGACTTTTCTCTGGTCAGCTTTTACATCCATTCTTATATTACATTTTTATTACAAAAAAGAGAATTACATTAAATAAATTATTAAATAAACCTTCATCATTCTGACAAGTTTTTGTTTAATAGAAAAACCTAAATACTAGTCCACTGAATATTTTTGTATGACTTTATCTTTTTATTTTGTAGCTTGTCCAATTTTCCACTTTGCATACTATTTTTATAAGTTATAAAGCGTGTTATATAGGATCAATAAGTAGATTAAATAATAGATTACCATAACCTAAACGCAACATACGCAAATAAAAAAAAAAAAAACAATGTATCCAAACATATTTTTGAATGAAATTTTTATTTCATTCAAAAATATGTTTGGATACATTGTTTTAAAAATCATACCAATTCATCAAATAATAGTTATACTCCATTACAAATAAAGAGAATTATTCATAGAAAAATTCAAACTAACACTTAACAAAACTTTGTCATAATTTTGTAAATACAAGTGATATACATAAATAACTACAAACACTAAATTATGATTTTAACAAAAGATTATTAAAAAATATTATTTTTTAGAAGAAAATTTATAATTGATATTATTCGAACTTCCGTTTTGATCCTGAGTGCCATTCTCACAACATTTCAATCTTGACGAATTCAGAAATCTGCACTGATGTTTTAATCGAATCTTTCATTCTGTTCCATCAGTCATGACTAGGACTATGATAAAAGAATATTCTTTTCATTATTTTGACTCCTGAGTATATATCAGTTAATATCTTATATGCTTTTATATAGACTGATGTGGTTCTCGATTGATTAACTGTGCCGGATATACACTCGTGAGCAAAAAATAGGGCCAAACAAATTTTATACATTTTTTGTACTAAAAGCTATATTGAACAAAGCACAATTAAACAAGGAAACTTAAAGAGGAAACTTAAACGAGACTAATAACACAGAACAAGACATTTACTTTAATAAATGCTTAGTATGGAATCGCATTCCCTTTTGATTTTTTTAAAAGATCAATCCTTTTAGACATCCAAAGTGGAACACCAACCAAAGTGGAACACTGTGAAGAGGCGATGCTATTCCATTCGCTTTGCACAGCTTCCCACAGTTTGTCATTGTTCGAAAAAGTTCAAATATTCTCGATTGGGTTTAAATCGGGGCTTTGACCTGGCCAAAATATCACATCAATTGAATGATCAGAAAACCATTTTCTGTGACTTTAGTAGTGTGTACAGGGGCATTATCATGTTGAAAAATAATGTTCAGGGATATTCCCAGCTTCTGGATACTTAGTAACAGTTCTGTTTCTAATATTCGAATGTATTCCTTTGCATTGATTGACTTCTCACATCTAATAAGTTCCCCAACTCCTGCTGCAGTAAAAGTTCCCCATACCATTATCCCTCCATTCGTGTGTTTAACTGTCGATTTTATGCAACTTGGCGAAAATCTTTCTCCAGTTCTTCGATTGCACCGTTTGGGAGCATCGAGAGCATCACTAACAAGACAAAATCTTGACTCATTTAACCAGAAAACATTCCTAAACCAGTCTGTATCTTTCTTGCAATAACCCGAGAAAAATCTCTTTCTATCATTGATGCTCTTCTAAGATAAAAATGGCTTCTTTGCACACCTTTTAGAGGAAAATCCAATTTCTTTCATTCGTCTAGATATTGTATATCTAGAAAGAGAATTTCCAGCCCCTGTTTTCATCCTTCAAAACAGTTAATTAAAGCCTGTGGTCATCCTTCAAAATGAATGCTCTAGGGCGACCAGATCCAGATTTCCCTTTTACCAAGCATTCGATTTCGAACCTTTGACCAATTCGCTTCACTACAGAAAGATATTTTCACATTTTCTTTTCTTAAAATATCAAAAATCTGCTTGTAAGTCATTTTAGACTGCCTTAATCCTGCAATTCGGTTTTTTATAAACTTGCCAAGATTTGGTCTTACCATTTTTAGGATTCATTTTTCCACTTATTACATGCTATAATAATAATGATCTGCGAAATAGAAATTTTCAGTTAAAATTAACAAAAATTCATGGAAAAATATTGAAAAATCGATTTCCTCCTTCTTTCACTCTTGGTCCACCTTTTTTTTTTTTTTTTTTTGCTCATGAGTGTATACTCGAGAGTCAAAATTAAGAATATTCTCTTGTCATAGCCCTAGTCATGACAGGGTATGAGTCTAAAGCAATTAGCAATTGCATTCTTCTTAGTATCGCTGGCATTGAGAATTGAAGAATATCACTTAGAGCTAAATTTTACCTAGTACATTATCTGTTATGCCACGGGTCCCGGGGATCTTTGACATTTCAACTGACATAGGTCGAAAAATGTTTAGTCTTGTTTACTTTTTAGATGTACAATCTTACTACTTATCACTATATGTAATTACATATTACTACATATTACTATTATGTATATTAATGCTGAAATTATCTCTTACTAGCAAGGAAACCCGACGTTGTCTGAGATTAAATGAGTATCAACAAATTTTCCACCCTCTCATACTTATATTGTAATCGAAATCTGTAAAATTGCCCATTTTTTAATCAAATTGATTAATTGCCTGCTCTAGTGGGATCCCACCATGGTGTACTGGGAGGAAGCTTCACATGCCTCCCTGCGGTGATTTAGTTCACAATACATTAGAGAATCTACTTTGATTTTATAAAATTATCTGTAAATAATAGTTTCATTTAAAGTTTAAAATGCAAAAGTCAAGTATCATGGTTCAATTGTGCCCTAAATAGAAACATTCATTCTGAACGCAACTCTATCTTCTAAAAAAATCTACAGTTAATTTTATAGGCTGGACATTTCTACTTGTGCGGTGATAAAACTTCTCAAATGCACTTGTGATATTAGGTTACCTAAGAACACTCTCAGACACATCAAATACCTTCATGTGAAATTTTAAAAACATCGACTCAACCGTTTTCAAGTTCATAGGAAACAAACTCACACACACACACACACACACACACACACAAAACAAAACAAAAAGTTCATTTTATATAATAGTAGAGATTTATAATAAAAGTAGTGGATATCATTTACAGAAAACATAATGATTACTATGACATGAATACTGCTCTTTATTCTTAAATCAAATAAATTTATTAAATATTTGTCTTGTCTTTTGTATTTACAGACTGATGACGCTGTAGGAGATGCATACAATTGGATATATTTTGTACCTCTTATAGTGCTGGGATCATTTTTTATGCTCAATTTAGTACTTGGTGTCCTCAGCGGGTGAGTAAATCATTTCACTTCGTTTCTCTACTATTTATTTTCTATCTGGGGTAAAATATTACAGCATAAACGTAGTATGATTGTCAAAAGACTAATAGTATAAGTGTGATGGGTATAAAGTAAATGAGCATGAAGCTCTGGCATTCCCAGAAGGCACATGAGTGGCCTGTACTCATTGCATGTGTCTATTTGTATAAATCATATAGTTTATTCTTCAATGATAGTTGAAGAAATCTATTGCTGTCTTCTGAAATGGTAATTTAGGTTCAACAATGGCATCAAGGGTTCTCTAGATTGTGATGAAATATTGTGTTACATATTTTGAATTGTATTTAAGTCTGACAAATACCTGTGTCTAGCCCTGACCAAAACAATCATTATTTGCCATTTGTTAGCATGCCATTTATTCTGTGATGTATGAGTGAAGTGCCTCTAGTACTTCTCTCCATTGGTTGTTTAGGTAGGAGTATTTTATTGTACATTATAGTTAGTTCTTTTAAGCTGTTCCTTCATAGGCCAGACTTGGTGGATTTCTCCAGCATTCATCATCTCTGAATGCTACTATTATGCTGTGAATGCTACTATTATGATCCTGGTTGATTTGATTGTCATTAGTTTGGGATTTTGGTTAGGTGAAACTCAGTGGTGCATATATAGTACTGTTGATGGTTTGAGCAGTTCTTAGTTGCCCCAGCTTGTATTGGGGTTGTGGGTACCTTGATATGCAATCTGATGCAGTATTATTTCCTGGGGAAATGTTTCCTGTAAAATATAGCAAGAACCTTTCTTGAGGTTTAACTGTCGTAGATTGTTTTTATCTTCAAGCATTTCGTATGATTCTAACCTATAAATTAGTACCAATGCCCATCTCAACTGATATATAGCATGACTTGGCATCACTAGTGAATAAGAATCCACTTTGAATTAGTTTCCAGTAGTCCTTACTAAAAATCGGTTCTGCTTTGGTAAAATACCCTACCCTTTTTTTTTTTTTTTTGCTGAAATCTGTTGACAGGCACATCAGCTCCTTGACTTCAAATGTCTTTACACTACCTTCGAATCTCCCATATTTGATTGATTGAATATTTAATTGGGGATGCTGTAAAAATGCAGTAGAATTTCTTGTTCTTTGTTTGTAGTAATTCTCGGATGGTGGTCATTTCTTCATCTTGGGAAAATACATACGAGATTTATATTATTACTAGTTGGAAACGGATATTTATGCAATTTGGAACACAGATAGTAGATTAAAAAGATTGTAATAAGTTATGTTTTATACGTTTTTAGGAGAACAAAGTGAACAGAACTCTCTTTCTGCCCCAAAAGAAATGTGTATATATATATATCGATTCAAAAATTACTTAACAAATTTTATGAAATTTAGAGCATATACAGTAGATGCTATTTAACTAACACAAAAATAGATTTTAAATGATTTATAACTGTTGTTAACAAATATAACACTGAATTTTGATAAATCTTCGTTCACTATGAACAATGTCAATTTGCTAGAGTGTACCAGTATTGAACATAGGTTGTGCTAAATGGCATAGAAAACGAAATTTTCATTAGAAATAACATCACAAGAAGTTGACATGGCAAAATAAATTAGTCTGATCTTTCTCTTAGATCTAATTTGTCGCTCAGGAGACATGTTCCAGAATATGGGGAATATATTATATGGGGACCTGAAGGAATATATTATATTACTGTAAGCTAAGAACATCTTTAAAAAAATAAAAGAAAAAAGAAAACTATTAAAACGCAAAATCGTATACTGTTGCATATTGTTCATCCAGATATGACATATAATACTAGAGTTGCTGCTGAAAAACGAAAGAGATCATCTATTATAACCAGTGATGAAGGAAAAAAATCAAAACATGCATCATGACGATAATAGCATTACAAAAAATAATAGAAAGAGCGGTACATCAACTCTACACATTGCAATGGTCACGGTGACTATTGCTTTGGTCATTACTACGAACTGCTACAGCGACATGTCAACAACATTTCAGCTGTTACAAGACTAAGAATTTTTATTCCATATATTTGTTGGGGTCGAAAAAACTTTCAACCATAATGTAACATGCGTATACTTTAAGGGCTTTATATCACTAAACCCGAAACAACTGAAGCCATTAATAAAGAAGCTTACATGATAATGCGCAATAAGTATGTTTGATCACTACTCACAGTGACTTTTTTTTTTCATGAAAAGATTTACCCACTAGTAGAGTCTAATAAATTTCAGTTATAACCAACTACCATTGAAAACTTTCAACATCTAAAAAAACAAAGGAGTCAATTTAGCTGTTGTCACCATTGATTTTTCTTGTGTACTTATCATATTGTCATTACTTTTTATTAAGATTGACTAAGTTTTTCTATACAAAATACAAAGTAACTCCTCAAAAATGTCACCCATGGAATAGTCAATAAAATTCACAGTCTTTTCTGCAATTCAACGATATTTAGTCTATACGTGATTTGTCCACTAAATCTCATTCATGAATGTTTAACATTATTTTATTTCAATAATAAGCACACCTGGATACTGATGAAAGTATTAATGAATTTTATCAGTATCAAATAGGGTTGAATTGCATTAATTTTATTAACGATTCAATAAATGACATTAGGGAAAAGAGGTCACCCAGTATAATAAAACTACTCACCTAAATCAGAACAATGATATTCTATATTAAAAAAGAGGTTTATGTTATACTAGAAAATTATGACAATACTTGATTTGATACTATTTAAGATTTATTACTAACCAAACATTAGTTGTGTTCAGGTTTAATATAAGAATAGCCAAGTAAAACTCTACAACAAATGCCTTAATGAATCTTGCTTTCCGAGCTGTTGGAAAACTGCTTCTGTAGTACCAGTATTCAAGAATTCTGGCGAAAGAACTGACCCATTAAATTATCGCCCTATTAGCCTCCTCCCACTTTTTGCCAAAATATTTGAGACCTTAATTAACCATGCTCTTGTCCAGCACCTTACAGATGCTAAACTTCTGACCGACCGTCAATATGGATTTAGACAAGCCCGTTCCACGACAGACATCCTCACTGTAATCTCTGAACGCATATACCATTCACTGGACAAAGCGGGAGAGGGAAGAGCGGTAGCTCTAGATATATCTAAGGCTTTTGACAGGGTATGGCATGAGGGTCTCCTCAGGAAGATTAGATCTTACGGTATCACTGGTAGAATACTTAACGTAATTAAATCCTTCTTAGATAAGAGAAAAATCCAGGTTGTCCTGGACGGTCGTACATCTAAACAATATGATATAAATGCGGGAGTGCCCCAAGGATCTATCCTGGGACCTCTGCTGTTCCTGATATTCATAAATGACCTCCCCGACAAGATTGCCTCTGAGATGAGGATATATGCTGATGACACCACACTCTATAGCAGGCAAGACAGGAAAACAAACGAACATATATCTAAAGTAATGGCAGAAACACTAGAGGATGACCTCCAATCAGTAGTGGAATGGGGACGAAAATGGATGGTCACGTTCAATGCCACCAAGACAAAACTGGTTTCATTCAATAATTACAAGAAACCTTCTCTACCACCTATAGCAATGGCCAACGACTCTTTATCTGAGAGTACGTCTCTCAAGCTCCTTGGCCTAACGTTCACTGGAAACATGAGTTGGAACAGTTACATCGAGGGCATTGCCAGGGCCGCTGCAAGGAAGGTGGGCTCTCTCTACCGTGCTAGAAAACTTTTAACACCCGAAAGTGTCCTGTACCTCTATAAGGCCACTATTCGCCCATGTATGGAGTATTGCTGTCATATTTGGGTCAGTGCATCGGCTACTAGTCTCTCACTCCTTGACAGGGTTCAAAAGAGAGTCGCAAATCTGATAGGCCCTAAACTGGCATCAAAACTTCAGCCTCTGTCCCATCGTCGAAACGTTGCATCCCTCTGCCTGTTCTACAAGTATTATAATGGTGAATGCTCTGAAGAACTGCAAGCACTTGTGCCCCCACGACGTGAACACCCTCGACAGACCCGACAAGCTTCAAAATCCCACCCCCACACTGTAGAGATCCCTAGATGTAAAAGATCCTTCTACTCCAGTAGTTTCTTCCCCAGAACTGCTAGACTTTGGAATTCCATTCCGGGTCACTGCTTCCCCAACTGTACTGACATGCATAAGTTCAAGTGCAACGTGAACCAACATCTCGCTGCCCTAATCCCTACATAGTACCCCAGTAGATGTTTCCCCTGATAGTAGCCCCCTACACCAAAGTGGCAATGTGCCTTGTTTGGAGTGAAAATGTAATTAAAAAAAAAAAAAAAAAATATCCAGATAAAGAGAATGCAATATTAGATTATCTAGCTCCATGAAAAAAATACAGAGGATTTCCAGGACCTGCATAATAAACTCTTCAACCACAGCATCATGAGAATGACCCTAATATATGTAATCGAAATATACCTTATTCTGTTAAAAATATCACACAATCCTGCTGAATCGGTTCTGAACACAAACCACAATTCTATAAACCAAATATAGAAATTCTCACAAAGGATACACGGCCGTTTAAGGGATTAAACATTGCTTTTATCATAAAAAGAACAAATATATACTCAAAATAAGTGAATATTCACAATTTCTATTCACATTCCATTCAAATATACATTAACTGTGTAAAACAATGTCTATTCCACATGTTTACACTCTAGTTTATCAGCATATACTCACTCCAACCGGAAGAGTACATTGTATGTCAGAACAATAAAAGAAATTCCGTCACAGATGTAGAATAGCCACCAGCCTGACAACACTTTAAAGCCCACAGGGAAATTGCAGTGTGAATAATACAAATAAATCATTTAGAAAACAATACAAATAGTGTCTACAAATAAAAAATTACACAAGAAAAATCTCCTTCCTATGAACATTACTGCAATAGATTTTATTCATAGTTATCACAGTCTGAAACAGGTCTACTCAGATGTCACACACAGCTTCAATATATCACTGAAGTAACAGGTGAAGTGTATTTAATTGAAGCAAATCTGTGGCATATGCTCATTCAACATACAGATGAAAAAGAATCATTTGTATTATTTGAATTCTTCTTGTTTTCGTCTGGAGTGTTATTTACACAAAGTTTCAGTCGATGTAACCTCCGACTTTCTTGTTGAACTCCGGAATCTTTCTGTTGAATGCGGTACTCTGCACAGGACCCTTTATTTAATATTTAATATTTCTCTCAACAGTATCTAAACTTCAACTCCCGCCATCTATATAATGTAAGAAATAGAATCGCCAATTGCCTACAACACAGAGCAAAAGCAATATGTAGTAACAGCAATACATATCAAGGGGTAATTGACATTTAAGAAAAACCCTCTACTAAAACATCTATCCAGAAAATAGGACATCAGCTCCAAGAAATCTGGACCAGACACTAAAGGACACCATCAAAAAACTCATCACAGTTTGTATACAGTACATGAAGGAGTTGTCGTAGTGGGCAGAGTACTTGATAAAAATTCACTTGGAAATCTTATGCTTCTGGAGGTTAAAGGTTCAATCCTCAGTGCAGGTTACACTCAAAAATATAATTGCGAATTACTTAGGACTTCTACCCAGTTATGGCTGACAGAATGAGAATATGTTACTCCCGTGGATTAAATAAAGGATTTTGTTCGAAATTCCATCCAGATTCCTGAGTTCGAGAGGAAGATTGCCAAGTTTGAGAGAAAGATTTCCGAGTTGGACAAGATACACCTTAACGACCGAAAAGTGGTGAAAATAACACTCAAGATGAAAACAGTATTCCAAAGAAATCAAATAATATGAATAATTAACCCTCATCTAAAAAATTCAGAAAAAGAAAAAATTGGAGCTTATCTGCTACTTTTGCTATTCACTCTGGCTCTCTGAGTGGGTCTTTCTGCATTTCACATTCAGGATCCCTAGTATCTCAGAAGGATCTGTGACAATTTCCAAATTGATCCTGTTGTGCACATCAACTAATGTTTCGCCTTCTAATTTACACATTACATTTAACTTTGAGCAATCTAATCATGGAAGTGAAACAAATCAAGTATATCTCTAAGTCATGGTTAAACTAGCATATTGATATCCATATTGACAGATTTTAAAGTGAATGAACTGATACTGAACACTTTGTACTCTTTTCTCTTAATTCCTTGGTGAGGATATTGGCAGCTTCAGTTACATCATGTTCAAATTGGAAGTCATATTTTAAAATAGCTTACTTCTTGCATGCGAATCATCGTTACTTGAAGGTTTTACAATTTATCAGTTGCATTAAATTATTAACATATCTGCAAATAAATGCAAAGAAATTAGTGAAGTCATTTTCGCATATTTTTTCAATACAAAACCTCATCAGTAACAACCTAATGTTGGCATTATGTATCCGAACAGGCTGACGACGAACACCTGCACTACAACAAATGAAGCAATGTAAGGCGTTAAATTTAACGATTAAAAAGTGAATGAGTTCAAATTGAGGTCAAACATTATGCAATTCTGCAGTTAAATATACCTGCAAGACAGTTTTTAAGTGCGTGTTTAATGAGGTCAAATCCACACTTAGTTTTACTGTGGGATAGTTCTTTTGAGTTTGTGTTTTTTACCTAATTTTGTCTGGTTTTGTTTCCCCCAAAGTGTTGGGGAAAACCAGCTTCCCCGTTTATTAGGAGAGTGCCCAAATGAAAGCAATTGTCTGATATGATGTCTATTGCTTACTGGACGCTACTGGCCCGTAGGCCGAGAACCACGCCTTAGTTTTACCAGTTTCGCTTTTATACGAAAAAGCCGAATCAACACAAGAGGGGCCGAAATAGCAAGAATTGTGTAAAACCCGATGTAAATAAATCTAGCCACGACGCAAGTTCGCAATTCATACATATTATGATCTACAGGGTATATAAGAAGTTCTAAGCGATAGTAACCTCCCGAGAACCCCTCCCCCCGAAAAAAGCCTTTCTTGGACATAAAAAAAACTCTCTCATGCGTTTTACCCTTATATAGACTAGTGGGGGTACCCAGCGTTGCCCGGGTGTTTGTAGGTGTGTGTGGTGGGGGTAGGGGTAAAGCAGAACAAAAAGGAAACTTAACCCTGTTTAAATATAAAAAGAAACGATGGTAAACTTCTTTAAAAATTAAAACAAAAAACAGCGATTTTTAAAAATGAAAAAAAAAAAATCTTTTGTATGTGTAAAAGAAAAAAGTGGGGCGGGGCAAGCAGGCTCGAACCCAGACATTGAGGCAATAGGCTGCCGACATACACCTGCGCTACGGCAACGGAAACAATGTAAGGCTTTAAATTTAGCAATTAAAAAGTGAATGAGTTCAAATTGAGGTCAAACATCATGCTTGCGAGACAGTTTTTAAGTGCGTGTTTTGTGGTCAAATCCCCACTTAATTTTATTGCGGGATAGTTGCACAACTTTGTGTGGTTTTGTTTCCCCAATGTGTTGGGGAAAACCAGCTACTCCGTTTATTAGGGGAGAGTACAAATGAAAGCAATTGTTTGATATGACAGTGAAACCGATATTAACCAAATATCTATTGCTTTCTGGAGACTCGAGAACTACGCTTTCATTTCACCAGTTTTGCTTTTATATGAAAAAGCCGAATCAACACAAGAGGGGTCAAAATAGCAAGAATTGTGTAAAACTCAATGTAAATAAATCTAGCCGCAACGCGCGTTCGCAATTCGTACATATTATGATCTACAGGGTATATAAGAAGTTCTAAGTGATAATAATCCTCCCTCCCTGAGAACCCCCCCGAAAAAAAGCCTTTCTTGACCATACAAAAACTCTCGCGTGCATTTTACCTTATATATATATATATATATATATATATATATATATATATATATATATATAAATATATATATATATATATATATATATAGAGAGAGAGAGAGAGAGATTATACATCCTAGTTATTCTGATACATATAATTTAAATCGATAAATAGCCTGTTCTAGTTGCATATCCCTATCTGTGGTGTACTGGAAGGAAGCTTCACATGTTTCCCCACAATGACTTAGTTCATAATACATTGTAGTCTATATTGCACTGCAGAGAACCTTCTATTGATTTTATAAAATTATTTTAAAATAATGACTTGGCTTAAAGTTTAAAATGCAAAAGTAAAGTTTCATGGTTCAGTTGTGCTCTAAAAAAAAACATTCATTTCGAATGCACCCGTCTTATAAAACAATCTACAGTTGATTTTATGTGTGTGTATATATATATATATATATATATATATATATATATATATATATATATATATATATATCATACTCCATTAAATCTCCACCTAGTCTCAAATGAATTTTTTGTTGAACTAATGGAGCTGTCTATTAAATCAGTTTCTTCCCGGACGATCTCCTTGGTTCTACATTAGCGAATATTTTTTCTTAGTGTTTAGGAAATAAATTGTTTTTAATAATTACCAACTCGGTGGTTTTGTTTTTTTGTTCTTTTACACAAGTTATATTAATGACACTGTTATTTTTCTCGAAGTGAAGCAGAAAAGTTTCAACTTCTTTGTGCCTTGCATCCATCATTGCAATTTACTATGGAAGTTAAGGATAAAGGTTTTCTCCTATTCCTTGATGTTCTAGTACTCAAGGTCGATTCAACGTTCTAAACCTCTATTTCAATAAAGCCTTCCACAGGACTTTATTTAAATTGGTTCTCTTATGCTCTTAAATCAAAGAAAATTATCCATCAACGAACTATTGAACAGAAAATTACTAAATTCAATAATGATAAATTTAATAGTCCGTCTCGGTACTCCATTTTCATGGTTAGGTTTTAACTAACATGGCATAGTGGAAAAGATCTCTTTATTTACTCAAGGTTGTTTTCCATTTACTATGCTAAGAGTAGTCTACACAACTCAAACCTCCTTCTCTTCTTTCTGAAAGGATTTTTGCCAATTATTTAAAAGGATTCTACTATTTAAAAATTTCTTGTCAGTGTGAAGTTGGCTGCATTAGCAAAGCTACGGAAAGGTTAGAAATGAGAATATCCCAACATATCCCTCATGCTTTTTGCGTGTATAAGGTTTCGAGCAGATCCAAGAATGTATCAGCATATGGTTCTTTTATTGGTGACAACGTATTCAGAAATACCTGTTCGAATAGTTAGGTTCTCCATTTTACATAGTGCTAAGTCGATCTTTCATCTCAATATTCTTGGTACGGTTGTTATTAACACCCCTCGACCTAACCTATGTAAACAAAAGGAATTAAAATATTAGTTGTAGATCTTTCATAACTTAAATCCATCAATTTATTACCCACATTTTTCACTTCTCTCACCTACCTTTCAATTAATTTCTCTAACACCATTTTCCACTCATTTCCTCAGTTGATTTTCTTATATTTTTATTGGTATCATTTCTGACAATTCTCTTTTGAAGAGAAGCAGTTGAAAAAAGATTTTATTACTTTTTATCGTTAGATTATTGTTTTCAATTAGCTTTTCGTTGATAAATGTTTTCTCTTCCTATACTAATCATTTCTGCTGTACCAAGAATATACGTATATATAAATCAGGTAAATGAAAATTCAGATAGACCAAAAATTCGATCAACTCATGTATGCAAAAAAGTATATTGGATGCTGTAAATACTCTTATTACAATGAAAATAATAGTAATTTAAAAATATATACGTTAACAAAATGCATAAAATATAATGGATATTTTTAAAAGGATTCATTTATAAGTGATTGATTTATCACGACAGTCTCTAAAAACGATTAATGACGAAGTATAATATGAAAATAATATTTTGCCTATGAATGTAAATAAAAAAGGTAATAAAACTTTTCTCTGGTGTGTATTCTGACGAGCACAAGAGAAATATATTGTCTGAGCCTTAAAACATTCCATTCTTTTAGGAGTTTGTTTTGAAGAACTAAATCTATTTAGAATTGATTGCACAAAGAGTCCATACTTTCTAAATTGCTCATACTGAATAGATATAAACAAACCTTTCGGTGCAATTTATTCACTGTAGCCATTTATGGTTGACTGGATATTAATCTTATTTGAGCCACTCCTTGATTTCTGTTCACTTTGATGGTGATATTAAAATCTATTATTTTTTATTTTTATGATCTTGTTACAAAAGATAAATTGTCTATCAAAGAATCTATTCTATTTTAGCTTTAAAGCTTAAATGATATGATTTAGGAGAGTCTACATTTTTTCTGAAAGAAAAAAAAATCTATGAATTAAAAACAAAGCTTTGCACTAATGTTACAATTATTATTCTCAATCTTTAAATATTTTCAACCAGCGAAATATTATTCATAAAGCTAACTAGGCAAGACTGAGGAAACATCAAAACCAGGGTCTTATGCAAGTTTTTTTTTTTTCTTTTAGTGTTAAATACTGACAATGATTATAGCAAACTCATCCAAGACGAATGAGTGTTTTTTATATATATTTTATTCACTCCTCAGGCATCTCGTCACTGCAGAACTGGCGTGAATCTTGGCTTGTGGTTTCTCTATTCACCTCCCTCATGGGGAGACCATCTTAACCCATCTTGCTTGTTTGATGTCTTCGGTCTAACTCACTAAACTTAACTTGGCTTATTCAAATTGGAACACCTGACACGTCATGTCTGGTCCTCATTTGCATACTTTCTGGTGCAACTTACTGGTCAACCAAGTTTGATACATGTCACAACATAACCCTTTGACCCTTACTGCACATACATGCTCACTCAACTTATTGCTTCCCACGATTCAGCCTCTGTTGTTTACTCTGCTAGATAGATAGCTAGATGGCTAGCTAGCTAGCTAGCTAGCTAGATAGATAGATAGATAGATAGATAGATAGATAGATAGATAACTGAATAAATGCTTTCTACCGGGCGTTGCCCGGCGTTTACCTAACGAAATATCATTTTGTTAAATTGTATGAAAGGATAGTAGGAAATTTGCAGTGAAAGGAACTTCGCCATAGATTGATATGACACTATTTCCAATGGAATGTATTGGATGTATCACTTTAGTAAACTTCATGTGAAAATCAAAAGAAATAAGAAAAAAGAAATTTAAATGTTCGTGTTTTCATCATTGGTAATTGATCTTATTAAAATTCTCAATCCAACTGCAGTGTGCATCATTCTATACCGAAGTGATGTCAGTCACATGAGAAATCACTCACTTTTTTTTGTTTAAATGTTTAGAACAATGTTCTCTTGTTCTGATAATAATTAAGACAACATGGTGGTATATTTAAGAGTGCATATTTACAGAAGTACAGAAATACTATGTTACAGAAAACACCAATGATTGCCACGATACTTAGTCATAACTCTATTCAGAGGGTCTAGAACAGTTCATCTTTTCACAAAATAGGGTAGATAAGCATCACACATTTTGACAACAAAATGTCTGCTTGTTTGGGATCTGATTTTCTGTGTTTAGTCCTTCGAAAAGTTCAACAATAAAAAAAAGAATAGAATTCAGAACGTTTCATAATTTTTATATCTTTATATTTCACTGATGTTATTCCTCAATAAGCAGAAGTACCCAACATTTCTTATCTACTCTTTTGTCAAGGATAAAGAAATAAACAAGGCCCATTTTGATGAAAAATAAATTACTCATCTTTTCTGTACAAGTTTGTAGTAATAATGTTACAAACAACCTCACCTTAAAGAAATAGATGTGCTGTCTCTGCTAACGGCACGAAGAAACTAGGAGAAAAAGAAGACGCAAGAGATGTGGCAGACGAGATCAGTCATATGGTGAGAGTTACTGAATATAAGGAAGACCAAACTAGCAGAAGTGGGGGCAGTATTTTGCTCATGTTTGAGCAGTAATCTATAATTTTCCAAACTCTATAGAACAAAGTTGTATATTTTCGTAGTTACTGTTTGTTAGACAGCGATGTAACATAAGGAATAGTAGAGAGGTTTCATCGTCACAACAAACAGAATCTGAACATTTGAGAAAAGTTGGTTCTTCGTATCTGATGTTGATTTCTGGGTTAGTTGTATGCCTCTGTCCGATATATGGATAGCATATACCAATATATTTTCCCTGCTAACATGATTGGTAACTGATCAACAGATACACTCAGCAGTAGCCATGAATAAATGATGTCTGCTCTTGTCCTATCCCTTAACCACATTTATATTTGTATGTTTTATTTTTTTAAATAAAGAAATACACCTTTTTTGATTATAAATATCTGACATAAACAGATTCCACAATATTTTTACAAAAACATTTAGTCAATATATGTGTATGTATATATATCGATTTGGGTTTGTAATTCCGTTTTTATGGTCCACTGTTCTTTTCCTTTCGAAAAAAGAGAAGTTTCACTCTCGAAATTATAAAAAACATTATACCATCTCAGTTATATTTAACAGTAAGTCCATATTTACAGATTTATATGTGAAATATCATAAAAAAATAGATATGTGATGATTAGTAATTTAAATACTGTATTTGGTAGTTTATTTTTGCTCATACGTTATTTCACCATCACGGTATTCCTACATTGCTATCAACCTTATCTACTAGCTGTACCCGGCCATGCGTTGCTGTGGCTCAGTTTGTTTAAATGGACTACAAAAAACAAAAAAGACAAAATGTATGTTTCTTACGTTTATGTGCTCACTAGTCGTGGATACACAATATTTTGAGGTGTTCTTCTTTCTGTGAAGATGTAGAGATTGTCTGATTTGCCGACTGTAGAACATGCAACATATTCTTGTCCATATGAGAAGCAATCGGGGTGTAGATGTAAGTCACACAAATGTAAAAATTGTCCCTGAGTCTTGTTAATGGTTATTGCAAACGCCAAGCAAATTGTGAAATGGAATATCTTAAATTTAAATGGTATATCCGTTAAAATCATTCAATGCACATTCACTGCCCGTTCTTCCTGAAATTGACAGAGGGAAAACATGAGGGTTTAATTTTACTATGGAAATGTATGTGAGCATGCACCGGAAAATCTCATAAAGTAGAAAAATAGCCGATTTTTTTATCGTATGAAAGTAAAGTGTTTTATCAAAAATAAATCGATGGAAAAATTGAAAAGAAAACTGTTTAAATAATAAACCAATAAAGTAAGTGGGCGACCGATGATAATTCAGAAAGAAGAAAAGAATGTAAAAATGCTTTAGGATAAAAAAGTTTTAAAAAAGAAAATAGTTTGGCAAACTGGTGTTTTTTTATTCAAATAAATATCCATTTGTCACACATTTTTTGAAGAAAAAGCATTGCTTTCAAATATAATTAATGAGAACATTTGTAAACATTTTGGTGCTTCTTCATTATTGTAGGGAAATTCGGAAATTGAAATATTGATTTTCAAGTGAAACCAATACTATTTACTGAATTTCCATGTCGCAATACTGAAAATACCCAAAACTTACGAAAAACAATAAGGTTGAAATTAATTATTAAAGAAAATAGTTTTCAAAAAATTATAAAGTTTAGCTATTTCCCTTGTGCTTACGTCACATGTCAAAACAAACATAGCCAAAATCATTTTTTCGTTGAATCATGGAAGACTTAACTAACTGTTACATGACAATTAGGTAGATAACATTGCTTATTGTTGAAATCGACAAAAAATGTAAGTAGTTATCATTGTTACTTTTAATTAAAAATCAACTATTTGGCTGTCGAATTTCGCTACAATAATGAAGAAGCATCCTTTTTATCGTCTGAACTGTACAATGAACAATTATACTTTTGCAGAATTTGACCAGGATTCTCGGGATTTTCCGTCAATTATGGTTCGGGCTCGACCGGCAGTCACCGGATTAAGTTGAGCAAAGTAACAGACACAGACAAATTTCCAAACAAACAAACCGAAAATAGAAATGCAATAGATATAAAATAACAAAGACCTAATGTAAATTTATTGAGTATTTTTTTTCCTCAAGAAAAGTTGCATTTTGTATTGTTTATTTAGTTTTATTATTTTTTTGCAATTTTTTATCAACTAAAGTTGCTTTTTTCAAGAAAAGATTATTTTTTTTTACCTCAAATTGTTAGGTGAAAGAAAATTCTTTTAAGAAAACATATTTTTGTTTTTTTCATTTTTAAAGAAAATTAGCAGTAAACGTTTTTGTAGGCTTTTTTTGTAAACAGAAGTTGTTGTTTTTTATAAGAAAAGATGAATGCTTTTTATGAACAGCGTAAATTGTTTGGTGAAAGTACAGAAACGTTGTTTTTAAAGAAAATTTACAAATTATTTTATCAACAGATGTTAAAAATAAACAGAAAGATATACCCCCATCACCCCAAAAATAATTTAAAAACTACATTTTTATACAAAAAAATGTTGATTTAGTGTTTAAACATTTTAACAATGCTCACCTTAATCCGGTGATTGCCGGTTGAGCCCTAACCATAATTGATGGAAAATCCTGAGGATCTGGTCAAATTCTGCAAGGGTACCATTTTTTTTAATTTTGTTTTTTTTTTTTCAATTTTTGAACGAATTATTAGCGATTGCAAACTAATAAATTAAACCAAAATGCCAAAAAATTCAATATTTAAAGATTTTAAGGGGGTGCTTAGGTTCTAATACAAAGTTCTAGTAAATCGATCCCCTTTATTGGAAACACTTAACAGAAACATAAAACTGAATTATTGCACCTATGATTCGGAGACGGTTTCTTTTTCCTTTTTTTTTCAATATTTTCAGCAGATTATTATTGATTAGACACTTATCTACCAGATTTTACAAAAAAAAAAATTTGTAAATACCGAAAATTCAATATTTAAAGATTTTTAGGGGTCGCTCGGTTTCTAATATAACGATGATGAAGTGTTGTCCCTGAATTGAGACTCCACTGAAAACATGTACGCTCATATGTAACCAATAATGTTTGTATAATAAATAGACTATATTTCAGCTCTGTCC
>NC_136501.1:37540607-37565607 GCF_053919585.1 Euprymna scolopes
ACAGAATTAATGTATGAAAATGCAAATGAATATACAGAATTAATGTATGAAAATGCAAATGAATATACAGAATAAATGTATGAAAGTGCAAATGAATATACAGAATTAATGTATGAAAATGCATATGAATATACAGAATTAATGTATGAAAATGCAAATGAATATACAGAATTAATGTATGAAAATGCAAATGAATATACAGAATTAATGTATGGAAGTGCAAATGAATATACAGAATTAATGTATGAAAGTGCAAATGAATATACAGAATTAATGTATGAAAATGCAAATGAATATACAGAATTAATGTATGAAAATGCAAATGAATATACAGAATTAATATATGAAAGTGCAAATGAATATACAGAATTAATGTATGAAAATGCAAGTGAATATACAGAATTAATGTATGAAAATGCAAATGAATATACAGAATTAATGTATGAAAATGCAAATGAATATACAGAATAAATGTATGAAAATGCAAATGAATATACAGAATTAATGTATGGAAGTGCAAATGAATATACAGAATTAATGTATGAAAGTGCAAATGAATATACAGAATTAATGTATGAAAATGCAAATGAATATACAGAATTAATGTATGAAAATACTAATGAATATACAGAATTAATGTATGAAAATGCAAATTAATATACAGAATTAATGTATAAAAGTGCAAATGAATATACAGAATTAATGTATGAAAATGCAAATGAATATACAGAATTAATGTATGAAAATGCAAATGAATATACAGAATTAATGTATGGAAGTGCAAATGAATATACAGAATTAATGTATGAAAGTGCAAATGAATATACAGAATTAATGTATGAAAATGCAAATGAATATACAGAATTAATGTATGAAAATGCAAATGAATATACAGAATTAATGTATGAAAATGCAAATGAATATACAGAATTAATGTATGAAAATGCAAATGAATATACAGAATTAATATATGAAAGTGCAAGTGAATATACAGAATTAATGTATGAAAATGCAGGTGAATATACAGAATTAATGTATGAAAATGCAAGTGAATATACAGAATTAATGTATGAAAATGCAAATGAATATACAGAATTAATGTATGGAAGTGCAAATGAATATACAGAATTAATGTATGAAAGTGCAAATGAATATACAGAATTAATGTATGAAAATGCAAATGAATATACAGAATTAATGTATGAAAATGCAAGTGAATATACAGAATTAATGTATCGAAGTGCAAATGAATATACAGAATTAATGTATGAAAGTGCAAATGAATATACAGAATTAATGTATGAAAATGCAAATGAATATACAGAATTAATGTATAAAAGTGCAAATGAATATACAGAATTAATGTATGAAAATGCAAATGAATATACAGAATTAATGTATGAAAATGCAAATGAATATACAGAATTAATGTATGGAAGTGCAAATAAATATACAGAATTTATGTATGAAAGTGCAAATGAATATACAGAATTAATGTATGAAAATGCAAATGAATATACAGAATTAATGTATGAAAATGCAAGTGAATATACAGAATTAATGTATGGAAGTGCAAATGAATATACAGAATTAATGTGTGAAAGTGCAAATGAATATACAGAATTAATGTATGAAAATGCAAATGAATATACAGAATTAATGTATGAAAATACAAATGAATATACAGAATTAATGTATGAAAATGCAAATGAATATACAGAATTAATGTATGAAAGTGCAAATGAATATACAGAATAAATGTATGAAAGTGCAAATGAATATACAGAATTAATGTATGAAAATGCAAATGAATATACAGAATTAATGTATGAAAATGCAAATGAATATACAGAATTAATGTATGAAAATGCAAATGAATATACAGAATTAATGTATGGAAGTGCAAATGAATATACAGAATTAATGTATGAAAATGCAAATGAATATACAGAATTAATGTATGAAAATGCAAATGAATATACAGAATAAATGTATGAAAGTGCAAATGAATATACAGAATTAATGTATGAAAATGCATATGAATATACAGAATTAATGTATGAAAATGCAAATGAATATACAGAATTAATGTATGAAAATGCAAATGAATATACAGAATTAATGTATGGAAGTGCAAATGAATATACAGAATTAATGTATGAAAGTGCAAATGAATATACAGAATTAATGTATGAAAATGCAAATGAATATACAGAATTAATGTATGAAAATGCAAATGAATATACAGAATTAATATATGAAAGTGCAAATGAATATACAGAATTAATGTATGAAAATGCAAGTGAATATACAGAATTAATGTATGAAAATGCAAATGAATATACAGAATTAATGTATGAAAATGAAAATGAATATACAGAATTAATGTATGAAAGTGCAAGTGAATATACAGACTTAATGTATGAAAATGCAAAAATTGAATGCATGCACACATGACAACAAACATGTTAACCAGTTAAAGCAATACGCAATTTGTATGCACAAAAAATTTAATGCACGCGCACAAAAATAAACATGACAACCCGTGAAAACAATATGGAATACATTGGATAATAAAGGTCTTAACATCATTGTCTGTAGATTAAATGAAAAATCCTTTATATAAGAAGTATAATCGGTTGAAAAAATTGAAAAAAAAAAAACGAAAAGAAAAAATATAAGGAGGAAGTGTGCATTGTACAGGTTCACCTTTTTTTTTTTTGCGTGTTAAAAAATATCAGGAAATAATAATTAACCGTTTAAGTAATATTTAACGGTGAGACTTTTTCAAAGCAAATCTTTTTTTTTAAATTAAAAGCCCCCTCACACACACATACACTTTTGAAGTGTTTCTATGCATTTATAAAATGTTTTGAACTTGTAACCCTATGCTTTCTTTCTGCCCACGCCTCTATCCAAACAATATTATATGGTAAACCAAGTAAATACGATTACTTAGACAAAATAACAATAAATTCCCTTAAAAATTAATCTGTATTGCATTAATTTTTTATTGTTCATTTACATCTTAATTAACAAAGTTATTTCATGTCTATAGTTGTTTTATATTCAACTAAATAAAATTATTAGTTCAATACGATCGTCTGATTTCAATTTGTTATTCTTGATCATAAGTCATTCCGTCATTCTATTATTTGATGATCAATCGTTTCAACAAAAACTCACATTTTTCTAAAGACATTATTTAAGAAATCGTTTACTATATTGATACTCATCAGATATTTCGCAATACACTATTTTTGAACAATACTTCACGTGACACAGATACACTGTTGCTTTTTGCTGTTACTCTCACTTTCCAGTTATCCTGTTATGGTCTCGATTCATAACACACTGCTTCACCAAAATCAATATAGTATTGTATTTTAAAAGAAGCATTCAAATACTTTACTAAACTGATACTAATTAGATATTTCACAATATACTGTTTTCTTAAGATATTTAGCAGTTTGCCTCCTCTTTAACAGTCAGTCTATTTAAAACATTTACACAGCTAATTTTCTTATGAATGTTTTATTATTGCCCTTTTCCGTGCTACTAAAACAAAATGATATTTACATATATTATTCTATTTTTTCAGGCCATTATTTGTTAAAACATTTCACAATTTATATAGTGATGCTATTGAAAAATTATTGTCTTCATTTTTTTAGCACCCACGTCTGCTACTTGGTAAAATATAAACACTATTTTCATTTCGTGTTTCTAATTAAATAAAAATAGATTATTTAACTAGTGCTATGGTGTTAAATGGTAATAAAAACGATAGGAACACAGGACTCTTAGATACAAACATGTATTCACATATATTATAGGCAAGGTGGGTTGAGCAACACCATTCCTCAACTGTTGGGCGTTTGCACACAATCTCTTTGGCCGTGTACCAATCTCTGGCTGCTGGGCACCGGTACTAGTTCCCGGAAGTGACGTTACCAGAGGAAGTGACGTCATGAGATATTCCATTAATCCCATGGAGGGACGTCTCCAACACCTCCCTCCCAAGCTTTTTGTTTGTAAAAGATGTCAGTACCTCTTCCTTTTAGAGTTTACCATCAATGGCTTGGTAAACTTTCTCTTACGGAACGACTGCCATAGTTCAGGTGTTGGTTGAGGAGGTTCAAGATTAAAAGTTTCGAAGACAGTGTGTATGAGCTCATCTTCCAATGGTGGACTGTCGTTGGTTTCTTAGTTGGTTCTGCTGACGTTTGTGGGTATATGTTGGTCCTTGGGCGATATATACCATGTCACCGACTCTCTTAGTAATTGTGCCCACCTCCCATAATGATGTGTTGTTTTTATAACTTTTAAAAAACACTCTTATATATATGGGGTGTTGGTTCAAGCCTGACCTCCATAGCATGTAAATATGTCACAAAGTTTAACAAGGTATTTTGATATAGATCCACAGAATATTGTGATAAGTGTTTCAGTGTGAACAGGTATGGTATAATAAATTATGGGGTTTATCTATTTTATTTTTACTTTCATCATATTTTGCTTTGGTTTTGATACCCCCAAATTCGAAGCTATCTCTTTACAACCCTTCCTTTTCATAACCTATCATACTTTCATAAATCAGAGTCCATTTTCTGTAGGCTGTTTTTGAACCCAGTCAACGACGGGTACTTTTGCTAGTATATATATATATTATCTTTTATATATATATATATATATATATATATATATATATATATATATTAGTGTTGGGACAATTAATCAGGAATCGGGAAAATCGGAACTTTTGGGAGTACGGGAATCAGTATCAGAATCAGAAAAATTTGTGCCTATTTTCCGATGCCAAACCTCATTCTTTTATCTTTTTTATTTGATTCTGTTTAAAGCAAAATTTTCTACTGTTGGTCGTAATGATGAAATAATGAATATTTATTGATTTTAAACTACCAGTAAAACTAAAATCTATTGATCTTCTTCCACAAGCGTATTTTTACGTTTAAGAAACTATCTGTTATACTAAACATGTATTTTTATGATAATCGAGAATAAATAGCAAGTCTGCTACTTGGTAAAATATAAACACTATTTTCATTTCGTGTTTCTAATTAAATAAAAATAAATTATTTAACTAGAAAATATTTTTATCCAACATACTAAACATAATCCAGGTTTAAGGATAATATATCATAATTTAAAATACATTATACTTGCATTTTACTCTTACTAATTTGGGTTATTAAATAAAATTTGACTAAAATTATTATACTATTTTTTTTAATTGTTATAATTTAATATTTTAAAATTATTATAGTATTTTTTAAAGCATTTAAAGATTTATGAAGAACTGAAATCGGTAACTGTATCGAAATTGAGAATTTAGTACAGAATCGGGAAAAATATTGGAATCGTCCATCACTTATATATGTGTGCGTGTACTGGTTTATCTACAGCACAGCATATCAACCCTTTTAGTACTGAAGGCAAATCTCCATTAGAAACATTTCATTGTAAACGTTTTATTGAAGATGAATTGTTATTTTACCTATAAAGTGTAATTGTTTTTTTGACCTTCTGCACCAAGAAAAATATTTTGGTACTTCTGCATTTTAGTGCCTATTTTTCTGTGAGTCTCATTCAGCAACTCTCTGCGAATGACAGAAACTGCTGGATTATAATGAGTGAGCAAAAAAGAAACACAAACAAGCAGACGGTAAAAATTGGAAGAAAAAAAAGAAAGAAAAGAAAAGAAAGGGCAAAGTATCATTGTGCTTCTTCAAGGAAAAAAAAAAGGAAAATGAATCAATCCAGGCTGAAAATAATTTGTAAATCTGCAGAAACCATCCTCGCGTTTTTTCAGGAAAACCGGCTGCTGGCAATGCAGATATGTAAAACATGCCATCAAAAGTGCATCATGATAAAACGGAGTATAACCGATGGTTTCGACTGGAGGTGCACTAATGGCTACTGCAGACACTGGACCTCCTTGCGTCATGGCACCTTTTTCGAGAGGTCCCATCTCTGGCTATTCCGGCAACTCATGATTATATGATTTACATATTTGTGGGCGTACGAAATAGCTACACACAAAAACCTACAGCAAGAGTGTGATATCAGGTTGGCCCATACTCTCACTGACTGGAAAAACTTCTTAAGGGATATTTGCCAAGACAATTTCCTTAGGAATCCCTGGCAGATCGGAGATCCAGGGCACACAGTGGAAGTTGGCAAGTTCGTTTTTAATAGACGGAAACATAATGTCGGGAGGGTTGTTGAACCGCGCTGGGTCTTCAGAGGATATGACTCTGCTGAGAAGGAGGGCTTTCTTGTCTCAGTCGCAGACCATAAATCAGAAATCCTCATTCCGTTAATTAAAAAAATACATACTGCTGGAGAACACAAGAGTCTCTGATTGCTGGAAAGTTTACTGCAAAGTAGGATCTGAAGGGTACAAACGTCTTACAATTAACCACAGCCTTAATCATGTGAAGAGGATGTGGAAGGAGATGAAATAACGAAATAAAAGAAAGTGTGAAACCAACTGCGATCTGTTTAAAAACCTTAATATATGTTTGATTTTTCTTGAAAACAGACTAAAAATCAAGTGACAGCATAGTCGATCACCACTTGACTAAAAAAAGAATGGAGGCCGATGATCGATGCCAAGTGTTCCATGTCCAGATATTGTAATTTTAGTTTGTTTTTAATGTTGTTGTTTTCTTTTTTGTTGTTTTCAGAGAATTTGCAAAAGAAAGAGAAAGAGTTGAAAACCGTAGAGCTTTTTTAAAATTACGGAGACAACAACAGATAGAAAGAGAGTTAAATGGCTATTTGGAATGGATATGTAAAGCAGGTGAGTATTGAATGCTTCTATTGATACCATCTTAAAAATGAAAATCATGTCATATTTTAACAGTTGGGCTCACATTAACAATTCGATTGGGTCACAAGTGAAATTGATGAATTATTTTTTATCTGTACATAATTCTAACTTTTCCTAAAAACAAATCAAAATTTTGTAAGTGTAAATTTAAATCGTATATAAATCAAGAAAATTAAGGTCAGGAGCAATACTAAATTTTGGTAAACTAATAAAAAATAAAGTACAATCTAGATTATAATAAAACACCATTTATGCTTACTTAGACATCATAATCATTTTGCGACTGCAGTCAAGATGATAGAGTTCAGTATACTCCATCATCTTTTCAAATGACAGTTAATGTGTGCACACGCTACCACTAAACACATTGGAAAGCTGTGGAATTAACCTAAACTTCTACCTACATACAACTCCTTGGTAGTCCCAAATGTCCACCCATCTGATACTGGCCAGACTCAATGTTGCTTAACTTCGGTAATCTGATGAGAACCGGTGTGTCAACATGATTGTACCGTATAGTACTTACTTAGTACTATGTTATGAAACCGAAGATGTTTTTATTAGTGCACACAAACTTTGGGTCAGTTTTAGTAGTTATTACTTGTTTGCTTAAAATGGCTCATTATATCAAGTTAAAATTCGCCCTTCAGCATCTCAACAGTTATGAAAATGACTTAGATGTGAGATTAAGAGGTCAACTTTTAACAAAGCAAAGCAAAAAGAATTCAAAAATTGGAGTCAGAATGGAGAGTGTTGTTGATAGGGAGCTTCACGGTTATAGAATTTACAAGGTTATCGGGTTTATACATGGAATAAGAGATCTCTAAATTTCTATCAAACATAAAAAGAAAATGCGCCATTAAAAATATTCCATATGTAGAAAGATTTAATTGGTGTTGTGTTCTTTTGATTCAGATAGTGTCAATTTCTTTAGGGGCAGAGACAAGAAACGTGATGGTAACAATTGATACCGCTATAATGAAGACTTTGTGTCTGTATACAACTAAAGCTATCGTCGCTTGCTTTTCATAAATATTATAATTTAAAAGTATTTGTTTAATCTCAAAGATAAAAAATTATTGGCTCATTATATTAATAATACTGACGCATGGTTTTATTTTATGCTAAGTTGGATTTTGATCAGATGGGTCATCTATACACCGGCTAGTTTCATTCATAAAGTAAAGACAGTTTTCACCACTTCATTGATATTAATAACTTTCTTAAAATTACATACATCTTTCCTCAGTATTTCATCATTTTTAGTATTTAATCCTGATTTTATTTTTAATTGTTTAAAAATAAAGAAAAGCAAGGACCTTTTATTCTTTTGGGGATGAAAAATGTTTTGAGTTTTTCAATAATAAAATTACATTTTCATAATTGTCTTAAAACAATTTCTCACAAGTAAAGTTTAACGTTTTCTATCTTCATATATATTATTTATCTGTCCTATAAAGACTGTATTGTAATCTGTGATTAATATTAAACAATATTATCCCATTTCACCATAGAGAAGTTGACTAAAATGTTCCAGGTTGATAAGAGAACATAGCATCGCCATCACCTCTTCTGCCATTTTTCTGGTTTATATAGTTTAATAGGGTAAAAACTTCCTTCTAATACCGATTGCTTAATCAGCTAGCGTGTCAAAGATACAAAGATTTGGAGTTCGAACCTCACCTATGCATAAACATTTTTATCCTGATTTGATCCCAAATAAAATTTAACATTTCAAATTACACTATTAAGACGATTGTTTAGTTTTACTTTGCTTTTTTCTATAATCTAAATACCTCGAGAAACAATAGATAGTTCCCATATTAAATTGCAATATTTTATTATATATACAAAGGAATGACACTAAATAGATTAACTCTGATGATTGATGTGCAATATCTTTAAAAAAAGCAGGTTTTAATAAATAGTAAAAACTAATATTATTTATCTATAATTTTATTTTTATACATATAAAAGGCAACACTATATATATATATATATATATATATATATATATATATATAATCATTTATTTTTTTAGAAATATTTTTACACAGATAAGATATGACAATGATACAATTTGTTTACTAAATTAAATAATTGGTCATGTTCAATATTACCTAAATATATTCCCTTATTAACTCTATTATAATAGAGATGTGATGTACATTGAAAACTACATCACAAGTGAGAATTTATTCTGAAAGATAATTTCATGAGTCAAAATGTTTTTCAAGTTTTTTTATATAGTTACATGGGGAAAAATTCTGTCAAATTTGTAACTGGAGATTCGTTTTATTTTTCGTTTTACATTATTTTATTAAATTTATATTCAAATCATATCGATGAAAGGGATAAAATAAATAAATAAAATGACATTTACATTTATCGATTCTGTATAAATAAATGTACAAAATCAATGTATTTGATTAGCGAATTTAATAAAAATGTAGAAAAATAAATCTATATTTTATCTCTCATATAAGTATAAATTATTATTTTTATAGTAGGGTTTCTTTTTCATGTTGTATTTTTAAGTTTGTCATGGTTACCTTCGGAATGTTATCAGTCTGATTACATTAACAAAAATGATAATGCATATATACAAACAAAACATCTATATAATAATTATCCAATTGGTGTGTTAGATAAACGAGTAGAATTCTTCTGAAATGTTCATTATAGGCACAACTATAAAAACTAATGTAATTGAATGACTAATTGCAGCCAAACTTCATCTATGTGTCAGGGTGCCATATCAAAATAATCTATACATTTCTCCTAACAGATTCACACAACTTTGATCTCAGCTAGAATCTCTGTTGAATATACGCTACCTCCTATATTGCTATGCAAGTCAAACTTTCAACTAGATACCAAGTATCAGCATCACACACATGCACCAGTTACATGGAAGGAACAATAAAAAAACAGCATCATTTCAATTGATTTAAAGCAATTTTATACCTTTCACACACAAACAAATGAGCAATTCAGCAACACGGCAAAACTGCTACCTCTAAATACTTCATATACAACTACTCAAATCTTTTACTTACATAAAGTATGTATGAAAGACATACTCTCATATTAATGCAAATGCAACTCACAGGTAGACTTTAAAACATCGTCCAAGATCTTTATCTCAATAAATGTTGTTACATTTTAACCACTGTATTATTGTGATTTATTGTCTTGATCACATGCATTTTTAATTTTTATTTGTTTGTTGTGTGATTTATAAGACCGTGATAAGGTATGATAATTATCTGTCAATTATCATTGAAATTTGATAGCTGTGAATATTCTGACAATAATCATAATTTTCTCGTATTCTTTTAATTTTCTTTCTGCATATTCTCAAGACAAATATTTATAAATAACATCGTGTGAAATATTACTTTTCCAGAGGAGGTGATTTTAGATGAGGAAAGAAAAAAAGATGATGGGACCATTAGTGACGATGACAAACTAAGAATTATCGAAGGTAAGAATATTTTCATTTTGAAACGACACACATTTGTACTTATTTTAAATGTTTTATTTACAGACTGCTTGTTTTCAGACTAGGGTGTATATGCTATCAAAAAGACAGCATATTTTTCATTGCTTTTCCGCTTATCAACAAATTTTATAAATTCAATTACTAAGCAAAAACAGTTTTCATCTTGTTTACAAACGATACTAATAGGTGAATCATCTGATGTTGATGCTAATATTTACTTGAATATATACAGATGCCAACGAATAGAAATATATATGTACATATGTTGAAATGGAAACACAGTGTACTATTATTATAGTAGAGATATTTTCATGGAAATTATATTTACGTGATAAAGATAAAAATTTTAAAAACAATTCTTATGTAATAACCTGTCACTATACAAAAGCTCTACACAGCTGGGTGGAGCAAATAAATATAGGAAATAAATGATGACAGTTCAAAGTTATATAAACTTTATTAGATCATCCAATCAATAAAGAAAAAGAAAAACTCTTTAAACCATGCTATTTCGAAGCTTAATGCTTCTCATGGGAAAGAAAAGAGAAGAACATTTAGAAAAAGAAACTGAGTTGAATCAAGCTAACTGACTTTAAACAGTCAAATATCCTTTCAAATAAATAACAATTATTGGTTATCTCAACAATTTAGTGCAGTTTCATGAATCATCCAATCATCAGAAGTGCTTAATAAACTCTCGAACGTTTTCATACATTAAAATACAGATTCAAACCTCTTAGGATTTTTATTAAAAGTTTATTAATGCACTTCTTATTATTGTATGATCCACGAAATTGCAGTAAAGCTACCTTTATTATTTATATATATGTAAGAGTATTAGAAGGTTATAGCAATGTAGGAAACGGACTTTTGAAGTGATATGACGTATGAACAAAAACAAACGACGGGGGTCTTGTAGACTTTAAATCTCCGTATTATTTATTTAAAAAAAATAATCACAAATACAGATCAGTAAATAAGGACTTACTGTTTGATATAACCGGAATGGTAGATTTCTTTAATATTTAGAGAATAAGATATCATATATATATATATATATATATATATATATATATATATATATATATATATATTAATTTAAATAACTTTGTATTAACTTAAATTTATAAAATATATACATTGTTTTTTTGTGTCAGTAATCATTTTCTTTTCTCTTTAAGCATATGGTCAACATTTAATGCTTTTTTTTTGCTTGTATATGTTCATAATCTGTGGAAGGACTGATATACATACATTTTCATAGCTGTGTTGGCTAAAATAAATCAAGTAGAATGATACGAATTTAGTAAAATCAGCTATATAGATAACAAAATGCATTTTTATGCATATATATTTTTCTAATAAAATATAAAACAGGTCTTTATAATTCTTTGTACATGTAATAGCATTTTTATTGTATATACTTTTAAAAATAATTGAAATGTAATTGTTTTTTATTAAACTGAACTTGTATTTAATTTTATAAATATATTTATTCATTCTTAATTTTTTTATTGTATTGCTTTTTAATCTACATTTAAAATGATCGAGTTCTAGAATGATTCTTGAAAATGTGGTACTAACTTGTAATAAATCTTTGTTTTAAAATCATTACCTAAGGCTAAATTTTTCATCTTCCTTATCCTGAATTAAAAAAAAAACTATTCCATTCTAGCGAAAAAAAAGTACTTTGATTTAAAACCAGTTATGTTGATCAGTCTAGGCCAAAGATTCTTAAATTAGGAATATAAAAGAAATTATGCGTTTAGATATTCATTTTATAATTGAACATTCATAAATATTATGCCCCCATACATAGAGAAATAGATAACTTCTTGCAGTATACTAAGAAAATTGTCAGTCAGTCTAGACTAGAGATTCTCAAACTGAGCTTTATGAGAGAAATGTGTTATACAAGAATAAAAGAAATTTAGTGTGAATGATATCTTGACCTTGTTATACACAATGTTTTCAAACCAAAATTATACGAGATACACGTGTATATACTTACAAGGAAAAGTGTATAATTGTCTCTTGTACTTTAAAAAACCTTCCAACCTACCAAAAAGTTGCTTTCGATATGAAACTCACACCTACACATGGTTAATGGTCACTGTGCAAAACTATCGACTGAAAATAGTATACATATTTCCACCTGAAACATACCTTTTTAAGCTGATCCGTTATATTTCATTGGTAACACAGAACTTTACGTTGTGAGTGAAACAGTCGCATTTGAAAGTGGGTTTTCCAAGTGGCGATTAGAAATAATAAAACTCTTATCTTTTGGTGATTGTGTTTTTCACCGACAATCTTCAAAAACTCGCTACTGAATGAAAAATGTCGTTTCAACCGTTATTTATATTTTAATAAAATGAGCAGAGTCAAATTATTTAAACAATAAAATTTTGATAGAACAATATACTCCTTTTTTAACGAAGGCTATTTGAAAAAACATCTGAAGAAATTCGAATGTTTGTAACTTCAAGTCTCAACATCAAATTCGGTGCATCTTTAGTATTATATTTATTTTTTAAAAAAATACAGGAAAATCTTTATAATGTAAGTATTCGTGATGTTCGAAAAATCACGTTGTTTTGTTAGTAACTTTTCTATTTGGCTAGTAAACAAAAATATTTAGTTGTCAAAAGTCAACTAAAAATAAATTTATAGAGCCCTGTAACAATATATTTACATATAATGAGCTTCATTTTTTCAAAATTTGCTACTATTTATTCATTATATTATTCATTTTAAAGTAAGTACTTTCTTGTAAAAATATAATTATCAATCAATGTCAAAGTTAAGAAATTATGTATTTAATAATATATACAACAAATAATGACGCAAATGATCACAGGCTGTCTATAATTTAATAGAATTATAAACAAATAATACTTGTCTGTTATTTCAAATAATTAAATTTTTTTATTCAATACCACAAAACTTTTATTTAATACACTACCAACATATGATCGTGTTAATTTTTTTTAACCTTTCATTATTATACATGTTATAACCTAAAAGTGAATGCTAACACAAACTGGAAAAATGTTTGAGACTCCTGAACTAAATCAATGTAGAACAGTAACAAATAATTTTATCGCTTTGTGTCATATATTGATCAACATAATTTACCCATCTTAACACGTTTAAAATAGTTCTAAATAAAAATAAGTTTTCATCGATATATCACATTTGATATAAATATTTATCAGATTTTATATAAATATTCATTAGATTTGATATAAATATTTGTCAGATTTGATATAAGTATTTATCAGATGTTTTTTTTTCTATTAATTTGTTCCTTATATGTAATTACTGAAGGTTTTTCATTTCCAGGAGCTCTTGGCTTCAATGGTAAGCCCTTCAAGTCCAAATCTGTCAAATGAAAATACAAATTAAAATAAAATCCTATTATGAAACCCTACTTTATCAATTAGCAGGATCCAACTAATTGTTTCCTATATTAGATGCATGTTATATTCAGAAAGCATGGACAAAATTATAAATATGAATGAAGATGAGATGGAAATATCAGACAAAATGAAAGCTTATTACAAATGACAAAATATGAAAGATTGTGTTTGAAATGTTTTGTTCTGTCAGAACTTTTGAAAGTGAATTTTCAATTTATAAGAAAATGAACATTACAATTTACTTAGAACAGTTGTAACATTAAGTATTAATCAGTTGTTAATTAAGAAGTAGCAATGCAAATAGATACTCGTAATTTCACATCCCGAATTATGTTACATATTCAGTCAGAAAACGTATTTGAATTAAACCAGAAAATCTGATGATGTTGCAGTTTTGAATGCCTACTTCAAACAAGAGCGACAAAAGGACATCTTACAAGCAGAATAAATCCATAAAAACTAAAAATTAGGATGCAAAAATGTTTATAAATGTGCAGAAAGTGTTTATTGCAATTGACTAATTCATATCATCTCTTAAAGTGCATTGTATATGTGTATATTTATTTTTAGTGATTTTTAGGGAATGTTAACTGCCTTTTAGGTGTTTTACATCAAACCTTTACATGTGTTTTGCATACGATTTGCTTGTAGATTATTTTTTAGACGTATATTTTGTAAGTAAATAGTCTGAAAATGATAAATTCTATTTAATTCAGAGATGAAGTCTAGATAAGTACTAACACTCTGCATCAGAGTTATCTTGGAAATAGAGGTAGCTAAGGGATAACTCCTAAATAAGAGATTCTTCATTGGATATATTTTGATATCATATCAAAGATCTGCACATGGAAAAACATGTTTAAAAAATATCGAACTGTTGCAAATAAATATTAAGATTGAATGACTATTTGTCAGGAAGGTGATTCTAAGTAACCAACACAGTAAATATCCCACTTTTATTACAAGCTGTAAAGTTCATTTTTTTAATAAATTTTGTCACGTTCTAAAGTGCACATGATAAAATGCATCAAAGACATACTTTTTGTAGCATTTTTAAATTCTTATTCTTAAAAATATCGTAGTATTCGAAAAGCATGGGAAGTTTTTAAATTAACATAAATTGTAAAAACCTTTTTGTAAGCATGAGTCAACCTTAAATTGACAAAAATATATACATCCTAGATATTGTAGGAAATTTTAGATGAGAAATTCTAATTTACATTATTTACATTGGAAAGTACAGGACAAACCACAAGCATTGGAGTGTTCCCTGTTTCTGTAGAACAATTCTTGTTAATAAACGATACTCTTAGCGACTCAACACTTTTGTATTGAAAAAGCTGGTCAGAATTATACGAATGAAGACTCAATTAATTAATTCGATCCAAAATTTGTTGATAAAGGGAGTAAAATAGGTCGACTCTACACAAACTCCAAGCCATACCTGGACAAAATCTTCTTAGATCAGGAGGCAATTGGGAAGTATCTGTCGATATCTCTGGCTGGAAAAGTGCAATAATTAAAGCTGCTGAGATTGGAGTGGGACCTTTGTGTGCGTTTATAAGCTGAATTGAAATCAAAAAGTATAATAGAAGAACAATATAAAAGCTTCTCATAAATAATGGTAAATAGACTAATGTAGATATGGAAAAAGAGAAATGCTCCATAGAATAATTCATAATAAAGAGTATTGAGACTACATATCATCTAATAGCGAAGGTGTGATGAGATAAATGTAATATTCTCATAAACACACTCACATATTTTAATAACATTTTGCCGTTATTCTTTGAACTAATACAATGAGACCTCACATCAGCGAAAGAGGGACTGTGTGTAAATAAAAATGTTAAATGAAAGATCCCGTAATGATGCATATTCTCTACTGAGCGCCACTAAAAGCAAATATAGAATGTATTTATGTAGTAGAATTGTTCAATGGAAAGTATACTACCTGCTTGCTTTCTGGTCAGTTTCCTTCTCCAAAACGTTGTGGTTATAATAATAAAAATGTCCGACTGTAAATAATGTATACCTAGATATTGTCACCTGAAGAAAATGAAAATAATCATAATTGTCTTATTTTACCTTTGTTGTACATCATAGTTAATTGTTCATTTCCTATATAACCTGAATAGAAAACTGACAAGCTTGTTTTATGTCCTATTATTTACTCGAATTGAAATCCTTGCTATAATATTGTTGTATGTGCATGTTTTCCTAGTGAAATTAAAATTGTTGTTATTGAAAAACGATTACAATATTTCGAATGTTTTCAGAGGTAAGGTATAAGTTATTATTTTTCTCTTTATTATTGTTTGAATATTTAGTAAACTTTTTATCATATTTGTTTATTATTTTTATTAATTAAACTAATTAGAGAATATATTTCATAAACATAGAAAATATATGTTTAAATAAACTTGTATTTATGTTGCATCAAGATAGCTATATTACACTTGGAGAACTTATTTCTAAATACAGGAACATAATTTTTAAACTTTTCAACTTATTTTTTTATTTGACAAGATAAAAGCATTTCTTACAAATATGTTTCACATCGAAAATTAAATTGTATAAATCCAATTCCTTCCATATTGTTCAAAACTGTTATTGAAAAACTAAGCTAAACATGAGTTATTCTGTTTTATACATTTATATAAATAAAAGTCCACGACTTTGTTATTTAAATGGTCACCTCAAATAATTCTTCACACACAATTGCTGATAAATATAAAAATTTAGCAATACATAATTTTTAACTTAAACATTTAAAATCAAATTATATAAAATGTGTTTGTAAACTGCTTTTTAAAATGTTATTATTTGAATTATTTATTTTAATCGTTCAACTACTTTCATCTTGATTGTTATATTCACAATATTTCACCTGATGCAACCTCTGAGTTTGTATGCATCTTTTGACTTTAAGGATCTTCTAGTGGAACTTGGAAATTTTTATGTTGAATTTGGAAATCTGGACAGAAGAAATTGAACTATTCATTTAATTAATAGAGCTATATTGTTCTTATTCGATCATCCATAACCAGTTAAAAGTGTTAATTTATGTTATACTTATAGTTATTATTGCGTATAGAAAGGATTGAACCTTTAATCTCTAATCCTGCCATAATTGATGTTGTGAGAATAATGGCTCTCGTGGATTAAATAAATGGTTCAATTTCGAAATTTCGTATAAGTTCTAAAGTTCATCATCAAAATTTCCAAGTTTTAGCTAATTTTCAAGTTTAAAGAAAATGCACTTAAAGAAAGTCGACGGTTACAAAAAATAATATCCGAAATTGGAATAATAGTTTGAACGATCCAAGTTATTAATCTTCGTCTTCAAAATTGTAAAATATAAGCTTCTTTTGATATATTACTCACTATTTTATTCAAAATTGTCATTCCACTTTATAAACATAGGTCACTTTTTAACAAATACATCAAATACTTATTTAAGTAAAAAAAATAATGAAGAAATTTGTTTGGAGGAAAGATGTTTTATTTCTTAGTAAACATTTTATTCAATCACCAATATTACAAAAAAAATAGAAACATAAAAATGAAATCTGTAATAAAAATGTGTTCTTTTTATATTAAGAATGCATTATTACTATAAATAGTGGTAGTAGAGGACATACTTATCAATCACATTGAGACACTGGTTTCCTCAAGATCAAGTTAAGCGATAATGTGCCTGGCCAATATTTAGATGGGTTACCATTTAAACATACTAAGTGATGCATGTAAAACTTGATCTTAGTGGTATTGGAAGCCAAAGGTCAACTACTAATTTGTAACTACACCAAACAGTCTTAAGCCGTTCATTATCATCTGAGCTGACGACTACATTTATGCGAAATATATGAGCAGCTAATTTATTAAGACAAATAGTATTTAATCTACTAATACAATATGCAACAATTGAAAGCGTCATATGTCTTAATGCTACAAGTAAAATTCCTTTTATCTTGTACGAAAGAGAAAAAGAGAAATGTCCCTTTCTTCTTTTTTTAATTTCAAATTCTGTTTGTTTCTTTGTTTGTTGTTTTTTTGCATTTGTAAAGGTAACATTAAACTTTCACGTTTTTTTAGGTAATTCATTTAAAAATGCTATTTTTAATGTGTTTCTTTTTACTAATTAAATGAGAATGAAATTATTGGGATTTAACAGTGGTGTGTACAAGAAAAATATAATAATATAGTAAAAATAACATAATAGTTTTAATTGATAAATACAAGTTAAATATATTATTTTAATCGTAGGAATCAAATATTTGGTAAATTAATCGATTTTTAATTTTTCTACTTATCTACATATGTTTAAAATTGTGATTAATGACCAATTTTACTTGAATAGAAACACAGGTGTTAAGCGTAAATGTCGATAATGACAGCTATATATATTTTTTTCATATAGTTTCATGCAAAGGAGATAAAAAGAGCTTAAAAGTATTCATAAAAATTCAGATACCTCCGATTTTGATGAAATCTTAACTATATGTATTAGATATCAATTAATAAATATTCCCAAAATTTTAGGGGTATTTTTTTGTGTGTACTTTAAAAAGTTGATAAAAAATATATGGAAATAACCATCATTTGAAAATAGAAATATTTTCGATTTACATGAAATGTGAACTGTATTTATTAGGCATTAATTTAATGAAGATTCCTTGAATTTCAATTATTTTAAGACCTCCTTAAGTCAAAATTTTAGACATTTTCCTAGAATCAAATTCATTTAATAGATTTTGATCAAAATTGGAACCAGAATTCTATACATACGATTTAGTAGTATACATATCTTAATCCTCATAAAGGGGCATAAGTGGTGCAAAGGTGTTCTGTACAATGAATTAATTTTATCATAAACTTTCAAAATATTCGTCCAAGCACATGTATTATTTTTGTAAAGACAAAATAACTTAGTGCTTTGGATATATAGAGCTGAGTATTTAATTCATGTTTATTCTAATTCTGCTTCGTTTTATTGCTAATTTTGTTAATTTTATATATAAATATATATATATATATATATATATATATATATATATATATATATAAAATTATATATATATATATAAAATTATATATATATATATAAAATTATATATATATATATAAAAAATTACATATATATATATAAAATTACATATATATATATATATAAAATTACATATATATATATAAAATTATATATATATATATATAAAATTACATATATATATATAAAATTACATATATATATATATATATATATAAAATTACATATATATATATAAAATTACATATATATATATAAAATTACATATATATATATATATATAAAATTACATATATATATATATATATAAAATTACATATATATATATAAAATTACATATATATATATATAAAATTACATATATATATATATATATATATATATATATATATATATATATATATATATATATATATATAAAACAAAAACATTTCTTGGAGAAATCTGTCTTTTTTTCAAACTCTTTGTTCTTTGATGTTTACTCACAATTCTTTAAATGCTTCTCAACACTTCTATTATATATCTTTTAGCCCGCAGATTAGCTGCTCAAAAAGTTAAAAAGATGAAAGAAAGTAAAGACCTGACCATCGGCGATGAAGATAACGACGGTGACTTATTATCAGGTATCAATGTGGGTTAGTTGATGCTCAGATAGTTTGGGCTTAAATACTTTTAGATGTACTCTTCGTCCTCTTCCAAACCCTCCTATACCTCTTCCCCTTTCTTCCTCTCACCTTCTAATAAAACCCTCTCACACTTGATTTCCTTAGACGCATGTATTTTTTGTGAATGTTTTTTGTTCTTTTTGTCATATCTTTAAAAGAGCGATGAAATTTATGTAGCACTAATAATAATCTTTTGGAAAATGCACCTAATATGACAAAAGAAAATCAAATTCATATAACACAAAAAAAAAAACATTGAAAAATCCTGTAGCCATCTAAATGGAAGCTGATCTACATTTAATCACACTTGAAATGACCCAATTAGACTTTTTTCAGAAGAAAAATTGAACACACTAAAATCTTCTGACCAATCATCTTTTGGGCTATTTGAACACCTAATTTCAGGAAATATTTGTTTCTAAATAAACTCTGAGAAACTGAACTTGTAGAAGACGATTACACACAAGTTTAAATCATGACTAAAAAACTCTGAACAATTCGACATTAGTCACTTGACTCTCTCTCTCTCTCTCTCTCTCTCTCTCTCTCTCTCTCTCTCTCTCTCTCTCTCTCTCTCTCTCTCTCTTTTAAATATGAACACTAGAGCTGGAAAGACGTTGCTCGACCTCGTCCCCTTTTTACTGACTCTTTCGACTTTAGAAAATGTAAATTCTACACATTCCAAGAAAATGGATACTTTACATATTCTATCCACACTTCCTATATATTCATTATGTTACACAGATATATACACTTTATCTTACACTTAACAATTAGCTCAACACCAATAAATATAACACAAACTTTTTCTTGCAATTCTTTATATACACATAGAATATATCTCACACATTCCACACTTATAATAAAAAATGGCATAGTGTTATATATGCATAAATTAATGTAGAACAGAATGGTATATTGTTAAAATACTTTGAAGTTCAAGTAACAGAAACCCTTAATCATAAATAGAGTGGTATTTTCGTGATTACTTTAACATAATAGTTCACCAACTTTCTTTCCTATTCTTATGATTAACTGAGATTTCCTCTGTTTCTTCTAATATATCATGTAATTTGCTGCTATGTCAGTTTAGCTAGGGATATCCAAAGTCTAAAAGTGAGGTAATTACGACATAAACCTCACTGCAGCCTTGTAAGTTTTGCTAGGGATAGTCAAACATTATTGGTAAGGAAATCCTGACAGAAACCTCTGCCCTGATTCATGTGATGTTCAGTAGCTGACAGCAAATTACGACTATTTTCCTCTTCAGAGGCTGTTGACAATGTAGTTCATCGGTTAGAGTAAACAAAATCCGGTGTGGTCCCCACTTTGTGAGATAAACACAGGAGAAAATGATGATTAGTATTATAAATATACAAAAAACGTTAATGATAAAGACAGTTTCAACATTTCATGTAATCAGCAGAAACCATTTTGACAATAAATTGAACCTTCATCATTCAATGTAAAAACTGCATTTGTATTCATAAAAATGACAAATTGAACAGCTTGTTTTCATTGTTATGCTTGTATTTGTTTTGTAGTCTAGTTTTTTTATCTGTGCACTGCTTTTTATTAAATTATAGAATATTTTATTTTGCTGTGTATGTTGATGTCTTTATGAAATTTAAATGTAATTAACCAAAATTAATTTCAGGTTTCCTTAAGAAAGTGAAAAATAAACGAGATCACATACTTGTGAAACTGCAGGAAAGATATCAACAATGACATATCCAAGAGAACAAGATGGATTGGCTTACAAAGATATTGTTGAAATAATTAAGATAAATATTCGATGAAGAAAAGACTATTTATCGCTAAGGGAACCAAATTAATACAAACTAAAAGATGCATTGAAATATTGCGAATTTTTATTTGATTAATAGAAGGCATACATGATTGTAAAATACTTGAAATATTACAAATGAACCACATGAACTTAGAAGTGATAATAGAATTTTTACAACAGTTAGAACGGACAATTAAAGAGTTTAATCAACAAGAAAGAATGAGAAAAAGAATACAGCACAGCAAAGTCCACGATTAAATGCAAATATTGTGATGAATAACATGAAATAACTAAGTCTAAATGCTCACTTTAAGGAAAAATATGTTCATACTGCAAAAAAAGATCATTTTTAAATAATAAGTAATTAAAAGAATAGAATGTACAACAGGAAATGCAGTAAGTAAACGTAAATAATTCTGTCTGAATAACATATCCTTTCTCATGCAAGTATAGGATTACTGCCATTTTAATATTTTTGAGAGAAAATGGGGGAATTTAAATTGAGAAAAAGTCCATTCAAGTTCAAATAATTGAACACAACTGTGATTAAATTAATAGGCATTTTGGATGGCTTTTCGAAGTATAAAAACATTTCGAAATAATTTCTATCACAGTTGTAGCAGGCAATAAAGATTATAGATTATTAAAAAAATTGATATGTTGAAGGTCGATAACACAAAACTTATAAATTCTATACAAGCAGAAAAAAATATAGACTTCTTATGGGAATACAAGATGAACATTCATTTAAATAAATATCATCACCTAAGATATTTCGAATCTAGAAAGTTGTTTTTATATTCTAACTATGGAAGCACCAACTTTTAAAAAAATGATAAAGCCGGGAGTACTAGAAAAAGCTTCTCATGGTGCTAGCAATTAGACTTCACTGATTCTATTTAGAAAAGGGTTTTATAATGAAATGATAAAATATCTTGAAATTGTAGAGGACCAGGTAATACCCTGGGTCAAAACTGTTGTACTGAGCAGTATTCTTAAGAAATGAAGTACCCAAAATGATAGTTACATACAAGGTATCAAAGATTTGAGACGAGAAGCTATTTTCATGGCTACAAAGCACCGTTTAACCCACCTGCAATCCAATAATGAATGCGATTGTAGAGAGAATGGCACAAACTTAAAATAGTATTAAAGGCGTTCTCTCCACTCAATGAAGAGTGAATCCTCGGAAGAATCTGTGATACACATAAAAAATAGTTGAGATCTTTTAGAACAATTAGAAGTATAATATTGACGAATGATATAAAGCCTTTTCAGTTTAGGGAGGTGCAGTACCATATGCAAATCAGTATACCTCAATAAAAGCTGAATACAATATAAGCAGTCGACTGCTATCTAGAAATCAGGACGTGTCTGTCAGTAGATGATTCTATTAAGCACTTTATTATATAGTCATTTAATATTTTAAAAGAGAACCAAAAAAAGCATAGCTAAAGCATCGAAAGAAGTACATCATTTTGCTTCCTATTTCAAATTAAAACTATTTGTTAAACGGCATACTTGTTATTTTGTATTAAAACTTTTTGTTAAGCTCATAACAAAGTACACTAGTGTTATGATTCATAAGAAACTTAAACTGCCAATAAGAATTTTTAAGTACATATTTTTATTTATAATTTGAAAAAGTAGTTATTAGAGGAAAATACTCGGTTTTATTTATTTTTCTTATATAAAGAATGTTTTTAATAGTCAGAATTAATGTTCTAAGACCAAATATCAGAGCTATTTGTTTATTGATTAAATGTTGTATAATGAATTCATCTATGATTTTTTTCCTTCAATATTTTAGGCGGTTCATTTGGAAGAGGTCTCAAGAATAGAAAAGCTCATGGGAGATGTGCTGGGTTCTGGAGAGCTGAAAAACATCTGCGGTGAGTGTAACCTATGATAAAGTATTGCTACACGTTTAAGATGTATCAAAAAGTAGGATCCAGTTAATTTTCACTAGTTATTGTAAATTATATAATTTGTTAGAACAAATTCCTGATTTGTTTTGAAATCAGTATATTCTGCTATGGACTAAATATTCACAATATAAAGTTGAGGAACATGATATTACAATAAACTACAATAGTATTAATATCAAGAACCAGTGCAAGATAAAGAAACAGTTATGCTAATGTAGACAACATATTAATAAATATGGTTGTCAATAGTTCTATCAGCAATCCATATAAACGGTCAGGTCAAATAAAAGAAATTCCAAATAAATTATAAAGTCAGACAAAAAAAAAAGCAATAATTTAATTGTAATAAAAAATTCATAAAAAAATTATAAATGCTTCCATATGACCAAAATACACTAATAAGCTGTTCTCATTTCAGTTTTTCTATATGCATAGAAATATGGTATTTATTAGATAAAAATTGACAGAAACTTTAAAGATTTCATCAAGCAAAGTTGAGGAATATCAACTTGGAGATGCACGAAAAAAGATTAATTGAAACATTTTTAAATAAGCCGATATCAGTGTATGAACACAGTAGTGAAATGCAATTAAAAGACCCCAGTGAATGTACATGGTGCATTCCAGTGTCATTCGGCCTGAGAAATAAAATGTGATAGATGATAAAGAAAAATGTCTAGCAAGAAAATATAGGCAACGATTGAAAGAATATCATCCACAATTCCTTGTCAACTCTAACTAAAAACTTATTCGCATTAACTTCTGTGAAGAAGGAAGAAATCAACACTTGATTCTGCCAGTATCGATTTTTAATATAAATTGATTTAGTCCTTGTTTCTAGTACCAATATATTACACTCTTTCTCTTTTTCTCTGCCATAATATGTCCTTCCTCTCTCTCTCTCTCTCTCTCTCTCTCCCCCTCTTCCAATGCGAAGTGTGAAAAAGAAAAAGGAAAAGCAAAAGCAGAATATAAAATACTTTCAGTGTCCACAAAAAACGATGAATACACACTCTTTATCCTTTATTTCATATATTTATCCTGATATTTTACTTTTTTCTTTTATTCAGATTCACAATCCGAAAATGTGTGAAGACTCAAGGATTTTATTGGTTTGTCATAATCCTCGTGTTTCTGAACACACTATGTGTAGCGTCAGAGCACTACGGCCAGGCAGAATGGCATACAGAATTTCTGTGTAAGTTATGTTTTAGTATTTTTTTCTTACTATTAATGATTCCATGCTGTAAAGTAGCCTGATTCAACAAATCACAAGCAGCGTCTATGTTTAAACATAAATTTGTATAAATCAGCATTATACACATTTTAACTGGCTTTAATTCTGTTCTTAACAGTGTTTTTCCCCCCAATCCTTTCTAGAGTAGTTATTTATTTATTTATAAGGATTACAAGTATTAGTATACTTCAGAATAATGTAATGCAATAGATCTACTAGTATGGAAATCCGTGATTGCTAATATTTTCTCCTCTGAGGAGATGGGTAGACATCGAAGACCTATAGGTTAAGTAGATATACTTATTGAAATGTATTCTTTGCCTTGAATATAATAAAGATTCTAGATTTGAAATTTAACCATTTCACGTCATCAAATTTAAATTACTAAATATGATATATATATATATGTATATATATATATATAAATGTGTCTGTTACATCATTTGTACTCACTAATATGGAAAGATGGGCTTATATGTGACCCGCCTTTCTTGGTGAGGCCATGCAAGGACCCTTGATCATCTATGAAAACTTCCGCTCATGAGGTC
>NC_136501.1:37570607-37613107 GCF_053919585.1 Euprymna scolopes
ATTTCCAGTCATCATTCAATATATTCGATTGTGTTGTAAGTATATTCGCTTGCTGTTTTCATTTTTTTATTTTTTTTATCAATATTGTCATGAAGTAAATAAATGGACTCATCCTGATATGACGTACATAGGAGATAATGGCAGAGCTTCAATAGTCTCAAAGCACTCTTTCTGTACATCTGTAAGTACACACTCTTGTAAATATACTTCCATGTTGTCTTATTTATTATCGGCCTTTCAAGATCACAAGTATTTTTTCAGTATTTAGATTACTTGAATGTAACGGTTTCATCAAATCTTGTGAAACTTTATTCAAAGCTACAATTTATAATTCCTTGTAAGTTATTACAATTTATACAGACATTTCTACGTATTTCCTTGTTTATCAATTTTAAAATGAAGACAAAATCACAAAATAGAACTACATAACATTCGGAGTTACTCACTTTTTTTACATTTTTATATGTTTAATCAATTTTACAGCATTTCATCACCTCCTTTTCGTTTATCCATAGGAATATATTAATTCCTCCATGGATAGCTCCAGTGGCCCACAGGGGTTCATATCAACCACATTGGAGATCTTTAATATATATATAAATTTTAGATGTTAATTTCTATTAGAATACTACATCTCTATTCAAAACAAAGTTATTGAGAAAAATAGGATGATTTAGAAAATATTTTAAATGATGAGGTATGCCTATATTTTTCTGAAGATGGAAATGATATCAATGTCAAATCAATTTAACTGTTGATTGAAGTGTAATAAGTAATTTTGGAAATTCAGTCGAGAATAAATGATTTTTGTTAAACAATGTGCTATAAAATTAGTGGTCCCTGACTAGGAGTTAGCTGTTTTGAAATGACTGATGAATAATAAGTGGGATGGCAATAGATTGTGTCGATTTATTACTATAGCGACCATCGAACCAGCTAGGGCTGCTAGTGTCTCACACAGCGATTCTAGGGACAAATTCATACACAACATCAATTAGTGTACAACGGTAAATGTGGCAGCAATTAAATACATTCAATGTATGCTATAAACAAACGATTATAAAATAAGGGAATGATAGAATGAATATTCTAGATAATGCATGTTTAAAATGAGCCGACACTATATTTTTTATAACTATTCGAGTATGGAAAAATGGAATGATAACGATTGGAGATAAGTTATTTAATTGTAGAGAAGGCAAAATGATTGTTTTAAATGATGATAATCGGTCAATACTGATAGAATACATTATATTATATTTAATATAATGTATGCAAAAATCAATAATGTCCACAGTGTTCAGATTTGGGGAATATCGAATTTGTTCAGAATAACCAAAGGCTGAAAATGTTTGAGATTACACATATATATATATATATATATATATATATATATATATATATATATATATATATATATATACTAGACTAGACTACCCGTGACCCATTAGGTCAGTATGTTAATGTATGAGTGTGACACTTGTGACGTAAAGAAAATAGTTTTTTGTGACATAACAGAAACATTTCTATGAAAGTATATTAAAATGAAAAAAGAATGTAGATAGATTTCTAAGAGTCGTTCTGTTTATAATTGTCTTTTTAAAAAACAAAAAAAACAAACTTACAGTCATTGAATTATAAGTGGTTTGCCATGCTTATAGGTTAGTGTACACTAAACAGATACCATAATACTTAAAGTTAAATTCAAATTTTGATATATCTTTTAATTCAAATGCGAAAAAAAAAAAAAAAACAATTGGAAGCTGAAAATGTACACAGTAAAACAATACATTTTATTGTCGCATTGATTATTTATTTGTAAACCAAATTAAAAAATACATATTTTCGGGGTTATTTATTTATGTTGGCAGTGTAGAAGAAAATGTATGAATGTTTTTTAAGAAAGGTGTATTAAAAAATGGAGAATAAATTTTTTAAAAAATGGAAGGTGGAGGGTAAATCGCCGTTGTAAAATGCTCTTATGGTTGTCAATGGGTTAAAGTAGATTTATTTGTAAGAAAATTGCGTTCAAATAACTTAAACGTAATACGGAAATGAACAATGTAAAAAAATGCAGAAAGTATAAACAATTGTTCATTTGGATAATTTAACCGTGAAAAAAATGATTGGGATGCTGAAAACGTACACAGTAAAACAATAAGTTTTATTGTCGCATTGATTATTTGTTTATGTATGCATGCGCAACTGGAAGCTGTAAACTGGATGTTGGGTTACAAGGTCATTTAAGTTTTATAATTATGTATATATATATATATATATATATATATATATATATGTGTGTGTGTGTGTGTGTGTGTGTGTGTGTGTGTGTGTGTGTGTGTGTGTGTGTGTGTGTGTGTGTGTGTGTGTGTGTGTTAATCTTTTATTCAGATAAGCGAGAATGTAAAAGAAATTATTTAGATTAACCCATAAGAATATGTCTAAGAGAAAAATGTGTGCCTAGAAGAAGCGTCCTTTATTTAATATGAAAATATAGTCTTGAACACACACTATGACCAAACTATTTAATAATAATGAAGAAGAAAGATTAACTAATCAGAAGTTTTGTTAAGGTAACTTTCCTTTTAAAAAAAGAAAGAACAATTAAAGTAGTATTTCTTAATTGACATTATTTTATTTATACAACATGTATGTGTGGATATGCAATCATATTTATGTGTATGCTTAGAGATATTTTTGGCTGTTTGACTATATGTATATAAATGTCAAGAAAATTGTTTTTTTGTTTTTTTTTTTTCGCTTCCAAAATAATGTGTTTCCATCATTTTTTGTCTCCCACAGGTGATTCTTGTTAGTATAATTGAAGTCATTTGGTCGGCAATAAAAGATGGTTCATCATTTGGTATCAGCACACTCCGTGCGCTAAGACTTCTTCGAATGTTTAAAGTTACGCGGTAAGAATTGAAATTTCCGTCCTCTTTTTATATATAATGTTTATGAAAGATTTTCACTCATTCTAATACAGTTAACTAATACCGTGGTTATCTATAAAGTAATTGGAAAAGAACTTATTAAGTGTTTGTATTTCATTATTGAACTAGTAAGGGGCGTCCAGCCTCGCCCGATCATAAAATATGCTTAAATACGTTTTAATTCATGCAGATTTCGTATTTATTATTACAGAGCCAAATTTACACTCGTAAGCAAAAAAAAAAAAAATGGGCCAAACGCATTTTATACATTTTATTGCACTAAAAGCTATATTGAACAATGAACAATTGAATAAGGGAACTTAAACGAGACTAATAACACAGAACAAGACATTTACTTTAATAAATGCTTAGTATGGAATCACATTCCCTTTTAATTTCTTTAAAAGATCAATCCTTTCAGATATGTTCTCAACCAAAGTGGAACACTGTAAAGAGGAGATGCTATTCCATTCGCTTTGCACAGCTTCCCACAGTTTGTCATTGTTCGAAAAAGTTCTTCCAGCCAATGCACGAGATATTATGGACCAAATATTCTTGATTGAGTTTAAATTAGGGCTTTGACCTGGCCAAAATATCACATTAATTGAATTATCAGAAAATCATTTCTTGTGACTTCAGCAGTGTGTGCAGGGGCATTATTATGTTGAAAAATAATGTTCTGGAATATTCCCAGCTTCTGGATACTTGGTAACAGTCCTGTTTCTAATATTCAAATGTATTCCTTTGCATTGAGTGACTTCTCACATCTAATATCTCCCACAACTCCTGCTGCAGTAAAAGTTCCTCATACCATTATCCCTCCATTCGTGTGTTTAACTGTCGTTTTTATGCAACTTGGCGAAAATCTTTCTCCAGTTCTTTGAATGCACTATTCGGGAGCATCACTAACAAGACAAAATCTTGATTCATCTAACCAGAAAACATTCCTGAACCAGTCTGCATCTTTCTTGCCATAACACGAGAAAAATCTCTTTCTATAATTGATGTTCTTCTTAGATAAAAATGGCTTCTTTGCACGCTTTTAGAAGAGAATTCCATTTCTTTCATTCGTCTAGATATTGTATATTTAGAAAGAGAAGATCCAGCCCCTGTTTTGAATTCTTTGCTATGGTCAACATGTTTTCTTTCAATCCTTCAAAACAGTTAATTAAAGCCTGTGATCGTCCTTCAAAGTGGATGCTCTAGGGCGACCAGACCCAGATTTTCTTTGACCAAGCGTTCGACTTTGAACCTTCGACCAATTCGCTTCACTAGAGAAAGAGATGTTTTAACATTTTCTTTTCTTAAAATATCAAAAATCTGTTTGTAAGTCATTTTGGACTGCCTTAATCCTGCAATTCGTTTTTTTGTATCCTTGCCAAGATGTGGTCTTACCATTTTTAGGATTAAGTCTTCCACTTATTATTATATGCTATAATAATAATGATCTGCAAAATAGAAATTTTCAGTTAAAATTAACAAAAATTCATAGAAAAATATTGAAAAATCGATTTCTTCCTTCTTTCATGCTTGGCCCACTTTTTTTGCTCATGAGTATATATATATATATATATATATATATATATATATATATATATATATATATATATATATATATATATATATATATAGTACTGGTTTCAAAAGTTTTTAAAATTATGACTTGGGTGCCATCAGCTAGAATTGAAACCAAAATATTTAGCCCTCCAGCCATGTTCCCCACCATTTGAGTTATCAACAGATAGATAAGAAAGATTTAAACCACTTCAACCTATCAATGAATTTGCGCATGAGCAAAATAAATACAAATATGTCAACAAGTTGAAATAAATATTTTGCATTTCAACTTGCCAACATATTTCTGTACGCATTATTCATCCATCCAAACAAAAGTTTTACTTATTATAAATCATCCTTGGTGCATAATTATTATTTCTTGTTAATTTTAGTGTTATGTGATCAGTGGTTTAATAGTTTATCGGTTATATATTTTACACAGACCCATACACATATATACATCTACTGTTTCATTTATATAGATTATAATTCTTACAAGAAATGATTATGATAATAAAGTGTATAGCATGAGGTTTGATTTAGAATTCAGTAAATGTACCAGCAATTACTCAAGTCATCTGGAAACCGCATTAACTTATTTCACAAAGCATTCTTTTTCTTTTTTTACAAATAAGTTACCACGTATGTAGCTAAAACACTCAAGTATAAGTTGAACAATGATAAATACTATGAGAGAACTGAAAATCTCCACATACCACTCACCTGCTCAATACAACAGCCAACTCAAAAAACAGCAATTCTCTCCCTTTTCTTATAAATATCGCTCATAGAATGTGGGGTCTAAAAATACAAGCTGTCTTATCATTTACTACTTTTGTTCTGTCAATTTCCAATAGTTATTTTTTTCTTATTCATTCGATGATTAGAGTTAAGAAAAAATCCACAACTTATTTACATTTCAATAAAGCTAATAACATTTATAAATACATGAAAATTTTAAAATTGAATTTACTTTCTTTAATTGACTACGAAATTTCCAAGAGTGGCGCTATAAAAATAAAAATAAAAGTAAAAATAAAAGTAAAAATAAAAATAAAAATAAAAGTAAAAATAAAATAAATGTAAAAATAAAAATTAAAAAAAGTAGAAATAAAGATAAAATAAAAATAAATAATAAAAAAGATAATAAAAATAAAAATAAAAATAAATAATAAAAATAAAAATAAATAATAAAAAATAAAAATAAAAATAAAAGGGGAGATAGAAAGGTTGTCAAATAAAAGTAAATTCGTATCAATCAGATGCATCTCTTCAAACTTTGGAACCTGATAGTTGGATTTGAGAAGTTTTATTTCGAACTCCAAAACCTGGACCGAATTTCAAACTAAACTCTTTATTAATTCCACTGGGGTATATTGTTCTCATTCATTGGTAACTACTCTACAGATCAGACTCTTGGTCACTAAAACTTAGAAACTTGATAGATCATACACCTAAATACTATATATCATCTACAACATATAGCAAGATCATTTAATAAACAACATCCTGTATGTTTGCTTTCCATGCAACTCTGCAGTTATTCAATGCCAACTTTTGGTGCTAGTTGGACATGTATCTGGGCATGATAACCATGCTAGAGAAGTGCTCCTGTGATCGTCAGAGGTTAAGTTACATGCTGGAAGCACTCATATTAATATCAAGACTCTTCTAAAGAAGGATACTGGCTTCTTAGGATTGACGCAATGAGTGAGCACAAATTTTGTGAATGTTTCATCATTTATTGATGGATGATTCAAAACAAAACAAGGTAATGCTGAAACACAATACCTGCTATAAAAACTCATTGTGTACGTTTAATTGAATGTAAGTTGTTATTTAAGTAGTTATGGGTTTATATCTCTTCTTAAATTATTAGTGCATAAATGATTATAGTAAATCCTATAGTATTTGAACTCGACATAACGGACTCATAGCCCCCAACATGTGGTATCCATTAACCAATCATGCACAATTCATACTATAGCATTTTTGATCTTCTTAAATATGTTTTTGTATGTAATTATATAAGATTTAGTTGATATGTATTCAAGATTGTTAGCTTAATTTTTTTTTTTAATTCAGTCTGATTAATTTGTAAACAGCCTCTAAAGATATTTTGTTGTGCTAAACTCATGTTAAATATTTTTTTAAAACTTTTATAACATTCTTTTCAGATATTGGTCATCTCTTCGCAACTTAGTTGTTTCTTTACTAAGCAGTATGCGTTCCATCGTCAGTCTGCTATTTCTTCTTTTCTTATTTATCCTCATCTTTGCCTTACTTGGAATGCAATTATTTGGTGGAATGTGAGTATACAAAAAAGCATATTACAAATTGCCTATTTTAACCATAATGATATTTATTACACACAGATTCTTTCTCTTTCTCTCTCTCTCACACACACACACACACACACACATATATATATATAGTATGTTTAATCATGTATACAAACATTATTAGCTACACATGTGCATACATGCTTCTGCTGCAATTTATTTAGAAATGCAGCATCATCAGACCGGATTATCACAATCGTGTAATGATCCGATCTGATGATGCGGCATTTCTAAGGAAATTGCAGCAGAAACATATATGCATATATGTAACTAATAATGTTTGTATGAATAAATAAATGTGAGTGGAATGTGAGTATACAAAACTAATACTAACTAATAATGTTTGTATGAATAAATAAATGTGAGTGGAATGTGAGTATACAAAAAAGCATATTACAAATTGCCTATTTTAACCATAATGATATTTATTACACACAGATTCTTTCTCTTTCTCTCTCTCTCTCTCTCTCACACACACACACACATACACACACACACATACACATATATATAGTATGTTTAATCATGTATACAAACATTATTAGCTACACATGTGCATACATGCTTCTGCTGCAATTTATTTAGAAATGCAGCATCATCAGACCGGATTATCACAATCATGTAATGATCCGATCTGATGATGCGGCATTTCTAAGGAAATTGCAGCAGAAACATATATGCATATATGTAACTAATAATGTTTGTATGAATAAATAAACGTTATAATAACGCTCTGCTTGTTATTGCATACTTTTCAATAAACACCAGAGTTTCAATGAAGTTACATCTAGGAAACCAGCGATACAAACATATATATATATATATATATATATATATATATATATATATATATATATATAGGGTGCAGCAGAAATACCTCCTACATTTTAAACTTTCACCTATATGTTGCTAATGAACCTATGCAAGTGCCAATGATGTTTTCATTTAGTTAATAACTTGCCATTTTATTTCAAGTATTATAGTTTGGACTGGTGCACATTGTGCTTTTACTATATAAATACTTTGAAGAATGGTGAATTTGTAGCTGCAACACAGAGAGCTTTCCGAGTTCATTACATGTTAGGACAGCATGATGCTGTTCCAGATAGAAAATTAATACAGCTATGGGTTGCAAATTTCAGATCTACAAGTTCGGCATTTAAAAGAAAGCCACCTGGAAGGCCTCAAAGCGCTTGAATGCCAGATAGTATTCAAGCGCTGTTACTCAGTCTCCTACATGCTCAGCTCACAAACTTTGGCCTTGGGATTGTCTGATTGAACAGTCAGAACAATTCTACACACTGATATGCAGTTCCATCAATATAAATTATTAATTGCTCAGAAACTATGAGCGCAACTAAGAAGATCAAATGTGGGAGATATTTCTGCCGCACCCTATATATATATATATATATATATATATATATATATATATATATATATATATATATATTATACAAAGCAGAGCCAGCTAAAGTGGTCAGATGTAAATGCTTAATAGCATTTTTAATAACAAATTATTGTGATATCATGTGTAGGTTTTGCTGTATAAACATAAACCTACAATTACAATTGGTGTTTATATAGATTCCTACTTATATTTCTTGAGTATATTTTTGTACAGAACTTCCTACATTATGCTACAATAATTTTAAAAACAAATTTGTTTTAATTTTACAGTTTAGTTTAATATAATTATCAAGGAGTTCGGTTAAAGCTCTATTATATATCAATTTGATTTAAATCAGTTAAGTAAATACAAAATATTAAGCTAGACACAATTATTCACTTCATTAATATAACTACAGAGAATAGTCTACTTATAAGGATCATGTAACTAGTCATATCATGTTTCACTACAATTTTAATTTCAGGATGAATTTTGAAGAAGGAAGACCTCCTAGTCATTTCGATACTTTTCCTATTGCACTATTAACCGTGTTTCAAGTAAGTATATTTCCTTGTTTTGTATTTTGTAAAATTAGAAACAAAATGTTAATACTGCAGAATATCATAAAATCAATTTTTTTATGCTTCTATCGCTTAAAAGATATTAAACATAGATATTTAAAATTCTTTTTTAGAAAAATCTTTGAGATACTGTCCTAAAATGTTCAATATTAATGAGTAATAATATCTTACATCATATGTACTCTGTAACGTTTTTCTGTAAAAATGATCTCTTTTACTACTATAAGTTAATCTCATAGAAATAAAAATTTATTTTTGAATTTGTGATATATTTTAATGGCACAACTGTCAAATTGACTTAAATTATTGCAATATTTAATTATAATATTCATATTTTGGATTATTTGGATTATTTAGACTCCTATTCTCAAATTTAGTGTTATTAATAAAAGGTTCGGTTCGAAATTCTGTACAGATTCGAGAGTTTGCAAACAGATTTCAAAGTTCAACAAAATACACCTAAAGAACATCAGAGGTTACATTGGCCAAAACGTTGTGAGAATAATACTCAAGATAAAAATTGTAGTCTGAATAATCCAATTGAGAATTGAGAATTTATATTAAATTATCAATTCTCATCTAAAAAATTTAGAAACACAAAGATCCATATTCTATGAACAACAAACAAATTATACACATTTCAACATTATAAAGCTACAAAGATACACATACATTGCTTTTTTTAATATTCTGTCCGGTGGAAAATCTGTTGGTGATACCAGGGGTGAAAACACTGCCTTAACTACCAAATATGTGGTGGTTAATGAGGACAAGGTATCGCATATGCTATCACATGTCGAATACTAAAAATGATTTCTATAGTTCAAGAATGGTTCCCAAGTCTGATAATAATCCTTATATCGAGCTATATTTAATTGCAGTTTTATTGTATTATTTTTCCTTGTGATTAATTTTTAAATGTATGTAGTCGATGTGCCAGTCATACTATTCTGAAAAATTAAAACGAAATATATCTAATAATAATAGTTTTTCAACTATACTTTTGGCATTGTTAAAAGTTACTCGTTGTTGTTGTTGTTGTTGTTATTATTATTATTATTATTTTTATTTATTTATTTATTTTTTTTTTTTTTTCACAAAAGAAATGACCGCATATATTCTTTTCTTGTTTTTCTTAACAGATCCTAACAGGAGAAGATTGGAATGAAGTTATGTACAGTGGAATTCGGGCCAGAGGTGGCATCGATGGTGGAGGGATGTTATATTGTTCATACTTTATTATTTTGGTGCTCTTTGGAAACTGTATCCTTTTTCTGCAAACTTTTAGTTCATAAATTTATTCACACTGTTCCATAATATATTTTATTCATGAAATTTATAAAACATAATGATTACAGTAAGATATTTGCCATATAATAAACTAAAGTGGAAACGATAAACTTAACTATCCAACTTAGCAGAACAAAGAGATAGTTTTTGTAATGGACAGAGTTTGCCTCTCCTCCTCCTCTGCCATAAGCGACGTAGGATCGCCTGTGCTGTGCTAACTGTGATAAAAGCAGACAGTTGTTTTCACTGGGACACTTCGAACCAAGTCACAAAACAATTGAAAGTGGCAAAGCTTAAAAGAAAACTTGGGTTCCTAAAAGATTTGTATCTATAAATCTGAAATTGTAGTCTATTATAATATGACCACAGAATATGTTCACACAACCTACTAGCAATTTTATGGCAATTTTAATTTAACATAAGTATTTTATTTTATTAGAAAATATGATTATTTGCTTGATTACTGAAAATAAAATCATTTATTTTCTGATTTTTAAATAAACATAGCTTTTGAAAAATATAACATAACATCGGTTTCAAAATGAGTAGCATAAATATTTTATGGTTGTATATGGTCAGTGCTAGACATTAAATAATCTAAAAGAGGATTAATCTGCTGTAAAAATGTATGAACAAAGTCATGTAATCTTTTTAAATTACATTTAATTCTGAATGATTTCAGATTCATTGAGATGTGTAGCGCTTCCTGTAAAAATCATATGTTGAGACATTCCAGAAAACGTAGGCAAAGTTTCAAATTAAGTCATCCCAACTGGCGTCAATTCTTTCACCATCTTATTGCTTTTACCTTGGTGTGAACAACTGACTGCTTTTATTGCAGTTCGTGTAGCTATGGAAATTACCCTCCTCATATAATTTGTGACTTTCCAGACCTTCATACATAGCTCAAGTAATTTTATGCCATCTACAATTGAGGATATGTTCTGCCATTTGTACTTTCAATGGATGAATTCATAAATTATTCTCACAAAAAGAACTCGTTTTTTTTCCTTATCTTGCTTTCAGACACACTGCTGAATGTGTTTTTGGCCATCGCTGTTGATAATTTGGCCAATGCTCAAGAGCTAACTGCTGCTGAGGAAGAACAAGAGGAGGTACGACAAGAGGTTAGTTTTAGAATCATCCTATTTTCATGTCAGTGGAACTGTGTCATTGACATGAAAATTGGATCACCAACCCAGCGTTTGGATGGATACTTACAGGTTGAAATATGGCATCCAAAGTAGTAGTGCTGGTAAGAAATAGCTATTGACACGAGCCATGATTAAAGAGACTATGTACAATAGCTATGAGGATAAGAGGATTCTTGATGAATCCGTGTAGTTCTTTCTTTTATTTTATTCTTCTTTCACTAATTAAATAACTTTAATATTTACACAATGTGCAGTGTAAATGTTATTCAATGTTCCTTTGTTGATAACTTTGTGTACTTAGAAAGATTAAGAATAAATATTGGTAATGGAATATATTTTGCAGCAGCATTTTCATAATAAAAGTTTGTTTTTTTTTAAATTAGTTTCAATTCTAAAAATATACTTTTGTATACAGGTAGTGACATAGTGCGATAGGTACAGGTGTATAGTGTAATGATTACAGATGCAGATAATTGGCTTGGCATACCAGGTTCAAGGTCTGTCAGGATTACTGCATCACTTTCACTAAAAGGTATGAATCCCTGTATCCTCCTCAACTAGTCTTGAAGGAAAATATCTGAAATAACACTTGTTTATCCTGCCATTGTTTCGATTTGTCCTGGATTTCTTGCCACTAGTGTCAAGCCATGTCAGTTTAGAAGTGCATTTGAGAATTGTTACACCCTTGCTTAGCATAGTCTCGCTGTGTAGCTACTCTTGCAAAGGGTATCCATTTTCTCTAAAGAATAAAAAGAGGCCAACAGTCTTTATCGATTCAAGTCTCCATACCTGAATTTCTCATGAGTTTTTTTTTTTTTTTTTTTTTTTTTGACTGCTCGTGGTGATGGATGGGCCGAAGGGCTAACTACTAGATAAGCTGAAATTAAACTCAAGAAAATTTCTTTCTGGTTGAATACGACCAACTTTATAATTTTTAGTAAATAAATGGCTGATAGTTTATTTTGGAGTTCATATTCAACAGACACTGGTGGGAATGAGAGAGAAAACAAGAGACCAAATTTGTTCTGATATAAGTGTTCATATTAACAAGTCCCCTATTCTTCTTTAATGATGCAATTCCTCACATGATTTCAGTTTGTTCTATCTTTGTTCCCATGTTCGCCTGATTTAAACTGCAATACCACCAGACAATTCTATCCTTGAACACTTCTCAGTTTACTCAAACGAAAATTAACATTATTCAAAACTAACATATTCAATATATTACATTTTGATCGGAATATAGTTTATATATTAATGAACTCTAACGTTCTTTAGATGTTATGTCCTTATGATTATAGGATCTTCAATTAGCATCACACTTTATATATAATTATCACGGCTACCCGATGTTCCCTGGGACCTTAGAAAATAAAACAGATATGAAATAGTGTGTGTAATATCTTTATATTAAAATTTCTATCTCTCTCCCTCTCTCTCTCTCTCTCTCTCTCTCTCTCTCTCTCTCTCTCTCTCTCTCTCTCTCTCTCTCTCTCTCTCTCTCTCTCTTTCTAGTTTATCTGTCTTTGTTTCCTTCTTCCTCATTTTGTCGCCCCTCTCCCCAAATCTCTGTCTCCCCTTCGCTCAGCCCATTCTTTTCTCCTATTTTAATGTATTTAAAAACTAATAATAATAATCTACTTACCAGAACTATCCCATTTATATTTAATACTGTAATTTTACATTTATTGCTCTTGGAGTAAAACAAAGCACAATGACGTTTTTTATGCTAGATAATTCCATTCCTCTCACCCGCTTTCACAATATAATGAAGAGCAATAAAAGAAATTTAAATGTAATACTGTAATTTAAATTTATTTTCTCCGGGCGACTCCAAGTAGAAGAAAAGATTTTGCTACCCCCCACCCTCACTAGCCAAATATAGTACATTAATGTTAATAATGACAATATTATTGCTTCCAAACACTGAGTATAGCAAAAGTTACTTACCAATCATAATATTGTAATGTTAGTAAGGCGGTTTTCACAGCACTGCCAAAGGTATCAAAGTATGAAGAAAATGGTGTTGATAATGACAATTTATTTGCTCCTGGACAATTCCGAGGAGAATAAAACTTTTGTACCTTCCTCATTTTAGAAATATAATACTGTAAGATTGGTAAGGAGGCCTTCACGGCACTGTCAAAGTATGGTTAAAATCAAAGTATAATGATAGTAATGTCAATAATGATTATTTATTCCAAACAATGAAGAGTAAAACACACGGTCCAGATCAACTTTTAATTTCATGGCCCTTCATATTAATTAGTTTATAATATCTTCAATACAGACTACTCTTTAAATCTATTGTTTTCTTAGTCACAAGTTCATAAAATATATTAATTTAAATTGCATTAAATTTAATTGAATATTATTAGTGTGCACTGATGAGTTGGTATTATGTGGTTGAGCACCCCATTACATTATATATGAAGTAGGTTTTACATACAACTTTTATTCTTAAATTGTCATCCATCTAAGTACTGATAAGATTCAACATTACTTAATTTTGATGATCTCACGGAAACCAGTGTATTAAATGTGAGATACATTTGAAAATAGAGTAAAATATATTTAATTTAAATGCCCAAATGTTGTTCATCTCCATTCATAACGAGAAAAAGTGAAACTGATCAGCACATGAGAAAATGCAAAATCCATTATACTACATTCACAAGATGAGTTCAGTTCCTGTCATAAGAGTTGGTGATCAAAATGAGAGAAAGACAGGGTCATCATTCCTACCCAGAAATGTATTTACCTTCTTGTTTTTACCCTTATAATGTAGAAGTATTGTTGATTTTTATTTTGATAATGTTAAATTTTCGTATTTTGCCCTCTTTTTCATAAACACACGCATTTATCTTGATACTTAACAGTGACCTTTCTGATTGATAAAAACGCTACTGGTCATGAGCCTATTGAATACACTTTCACGCTAATGCTTCTAAAATAGGTATTAATTTGCACATTCCTTGAACTACAGGTTAAATAACAGGGAAATTTCACAGAAAAGGCCTTTACTTGAAATGAAACTATGAGAAAATATCCTAAATGTTTCAGGGTTACCCATGAAGGAGAATTACTCAACAATGAGCTGATACAATAATACTTCTAAGTAGTCTCGGAGATACCAGGAGGGAAAATCATTAAGGTTGATAACCAAATTACCTCATTAATGTTCATAAGGATGGCATAAGAAGTAATTATTTGGTTTAACTCCCTAACGACATCATGAATGTATTGTGAGATTCGTTGATACAGAATTATTTAGCTTGATACCAAGCAACTTGATCAATACTCCTGACATTTCAGGAAGCATAAACTGCATAAAATGCATAAATTATCTAATATACTTTATGGGTTAAAAATCGGAATAACTTAAATTATTGGAGATGCTGTTGTAGTATTTTCCATTTCTCTATTCAAAATTTTTCAGAATTATTAAAGAAATATATTTAAACATTGGAACTATTTCAACACTGACATGTTTGTTACAACTAAATTCGTCCATTTTCTTCCACATTTATTTTTCTGACAAGCAGCAAGAGGCAGCCGAAAAGAAAAAACTCGCAGTATGTATCAGTTGCACCTCCTTTCCTGTTAGTTGCATATATTCTCTTAGTGGCAGCAATGTGATAGGATGTGTGCTATTGAAACTGTGAATCTTCCCAATTTGGAGATAAAAAGGTTTTTTTAAAGAATTCCTTATAAAGAAAATAAAACAAAGAATATTTTACAGATATAATGGCAATTATTTGTTTAATTTTGTTTTATTCATTTATCCATATAAGTTTTCGTTTTTTAATCCATTTACTTATATTTTTATTTTATTTCTTTATTTTTTCTCTTTTTATTTTCTCTTTCTTTCTTCCTTCTCTTCTCAGTCTCTCCCGCCAATGTTCATTTTGGTATTTGATTCCTTTCAAAGGAAATAAATCAGGATTCCTGCACGACAACTTTTTGAACAAATTTATTTGTGCTGTTCAGAGTTCTTCTTCCTTCACAAATTTAATCTACGCTGTCTCTCAAAATTAGCAGGTTCTGCAGTTGTGATGTCACATGTCCTTTGCTATGTAGATTTTGTAATCCTTTAGGTCATTTTTACTCATAATTCTAGCTGTTTTCACATATAGATTTTATTGGATGGATTGAATTATTGAATGAAAATATATTAATGAATACATACTAATATGTATGTTATCCATTGATACCTGCAGGTATCAATGGGTGTGTGTGTGTGTGTGTGTATAGTAAGTTTGGAGAATATATATGACAATAAAGCTACACAGAATTTTATATTTATATATATATATATGCATATACATAAATAGATATTTATATGCATTATATCTATATATATTAATATATATTAATATATATCTATATATATTAATATATATATATATATATATATATATATATATATATATATATATATATATATATATGTATATGCGTCTGTTTGTGCAATATACATGTATTTATACATATCTATATATATTATATAACAACATAAATATGTACACACATATATATGCATAGGTGTGTGTGTGCAGTGCAAGATATATTGATGAAATTAGAACAGAATGAATAAGTGAATAAATGGAAACACAGAATTAAGTATAGACAAACCACAAATAACACAAGGATTATCTTTTTTATTTGCTTTGCTCTATCCTGTATTTCCATTTTAATCACACACATACGCACTCATATATAACATTGTATATTCTTGTATATGTATGTAAATGTACATATATATTTATATATATGATTATGTATGCCGATAGTGATTACAGCCAAAGTTAACTTCTTCAGAATTATGGTTGTGGCTTTCTAATTTTCACACAAGATTTTATTCTTAGAAAAAAATATATGTTCAAAGATTAAGTGTTTTCAAGTATTTTATAAAGAAATTTCATAAAAGATAAAGTTATTAAATTTTAAAAAAATAAATCTAAGTTGTTTGATATCTTTTGAGGATAAGTAAATTCTTTTTTGATTTAAATTAAATTTAAATAATATTATATGCCATGTTATCTGTATACAAATTTAAACTCCTTTGATTTGTTCCGAAACTGAATCATCTTTTTGAGAGGTTTAATCTATTTATATCATTATCACTGCATGAATTAAAATAGTGGCCTTGTCTGTGTTTGTATAGACGGTCTCTATTAAATTCTCCTGTCAATGTTTGGTCAGCAGACTTGAAACTAGATATATAGGGGATTTAGACTTGTGGAAGAAATTCAATTTAATTTTTGGATGATAAAAATTATGTCGGACCATTAACTAAGGGAAATAATAAAATAAATGATGATAATGGCTTTTAATATCAATGTAAGTGCGATGAAAAACTCAACTTTATCTATCTATCTATCTATATATATATATATATATATATATATATATATATATATATATATATATATATATATATATATGATCAAACAGTTAATAAAACATGTTAAAACACTTTGAAAAAGCATATATATATTAAAAAAGTATTATATATATATATATATATATATATATATATATATATATATATATATTTACCAGTGGTGAAAAAACCGGACTAGAGTGCTCAATGTGTAGCCAGAGCAGTATATAGGAAATTTATTACTGAAACAATATGTAAACTTATTCTGGACTCACAGTAATAAATTTCATATATATATATATAATTTCAAGGTCATGAGGGGTTTATGAAGCAAAAAGCGATGTTGTTCTTTTTATATTTAATATTTAATTTTTATATTTCAAGCAGTCTTCCGCTCTTGATCACAAAATTCAGCAATATATATAAGTAGTTTTGTTATAATAGATTTAATCTCTTGCCCAGTAGCTTCTTCTATTAGTAAATAATAGATGGGCAATCTATTAATATTAGATGAAACAATAGATTAAAAATACCGTCGTTTATTAATAAGAATTAGAATAAATATTGTTTTGTATATCTGTTTCTAAAATATGAAAAAATATGCTTCACTTACATTGCAACTTTCTTAGAAATGTAACACTTTCACATGAATCTTGAACAAATTTTTATAAATTTATGTTCAATTTTAAATTGTTACTAAATGAAATTCTATTGATAAAACAAGTGCAACTATAAAATTTATAAAACGTAAATAAATTCTGCATTTTTGTTTTATTTGTTGTCTTAGGAGGCATTGATTCTTTGTGGGTATACTTCTGAGAACACCATCGTTCTTACAACCCACCCACCTTATTTAGAATCAATTAGTACCAATCTGAAGTTTGAAATCATCTGTAGATAGCTATTAAATTGTTAGATAGAAAGACGGACAGATATATTTTAATCTTTTATTTACAAAGATTTTGTATTAATATTACCTTTCAAAAAAACTTTGAAATGATTCGTTCCATACAAACTAGATAGTAAAAGAAACAATGATCTTGTGTGAAAATTTAAAAAGCTAACGAAAAAGATTAAATTAAGCAATCGTTGTCTTTTACCTTTAAGGATAGTGTGTATATTTTAAAATCTAAAAGCAACAGAATATATTAAATTAAGCAATTTTTATTTTTTTAGGTATATATATATATATATATATATATATATATATATATATATATATATATATATCCGTAAGTGCAAAAATTATTTGATACATTACAAATGGTTTATTTTCATTTACTTTTTCTACTTTATATTTTATAAATACATACATGCATACGATTTGTTTTGTTGGGTTTTTTATGTGAATTACATTATTAAACAGAAATATAATTTCTCCTTCAGGTTTTTTTTTAAAAGACTCATTTTGATAGAGAGCATTCTTTTATCCCTAGTTTAAATAAGATTGTTTCTCTTATATTGATTATGCTCTTAATAATGACGTAAATGTCACAACAAATAGGAAAATATTTAACAAATTTTATAAGAATTATAAAATTAGGACTAAAATTCAAAAGTAAGAAAAGTAAAATTTACTTTTTAGTTTTCGTCTTTATTATAAATGTGTTAGTTTTTTTGCAACAAGGTGTGGGTTTTTCTATTCCTTGTATTAACATTTATCTTTGTTCCAACTTTAATTCATGTTCAGGCCATATAAGATAATTAAAATTATGGGAATTTCAATCGATTTCAATCAAACATTTTAACAATAATTAAATTTAAAAAAACTTCACCTCATAAGTCTTTATTAGTAAGAATGGATAGCATCAACTTACGAAAACTGGAATAGACATAATTGGAGCACTATATATAGATGGCACATACCGAACAATCATTGGGAGTTTAAAATTCAATCTTTTCCCAAGAAACTGGTTATGAGAACTCATTACAATGCGAGATTAAGAAATGATTCAAGTTTAAGATTTCTTCATTCAACTGGTTGCCAAACCAATGAGAGACATACTTTGCTGTTTTTGCACTCTGGGTGTATATGCCAAAAGAAAACCTACAGAGATGGTACAGACATAAAAGAAATTACTCAAAGCAGTTTTTATTGAAATTCAACCCATTATAATTTTCATTGTTTTATTCATGCAATGAAGTCCGAATTACATTTCTCCTTCTACAGTCAAATGTTTAATTAAAATCTGGCCGTTTGTTTCAGCCTTTCCCCAACAGCCTCTCAATATTGACTCCAGTTTTTGGTGCTGTCATTTGTGCACAGTACATGTCTGTACCAGCACAGAATATTTTCCTTTAGTTTTGTCAAAGATTGGCATAATGTCATAAAATTGGTGAACATTGGAATTTTAGATAGAATCCTATTTGATCAGACTTAAGGTTCAGTACAGCATCTTAGCCATATAATATAAGCTAAGATTCTGTTTCCTTTACTTGAGATTTCACCTATTTTAAATTAATATGAAACAATCAACCGGTAGCAATGTCTCAATGGAATAGATATTTTGTAAGGTATCTAGTTCTCTTTGCACTCACAATACATACATACATATATATATATATATATATATATATATATATATATATATATATATATATATATATATATATATATATATTGGATCTTTTATATGAATAAAATATATTCTATTAATAAAGCTTGCATTGTATTATCCATATCAATTAATATCATTATGGTTGTATTGAGTTTTAAATATTTACAGTTTTTTTTAAGTGTGGCTTCTTGCATTTTAAACAAAACTATTAACATTTTTGGCTTAGTTTAAAGTGGTTTGCTTTTTAAATAACATTTCATCGGTGCTCAGATGATTGTAGCCATTTTTTGCTTTTGTTATAATTTAGATATTTTGTTTGTTTTCTTTTTTCGTGTCGGGTTGTAAAAGTGGTTAAACACTAAAAGTAAACCACGGTGCATGGGGCTTAATTTTAAATATCAATGTCGTATTAGAACAGAAAAAAAGGAAGAAAAAAAATGATTATCTAATTCTGAAAAAAAGGAAAATAAAATTCTGTTAATTTTTATCATGTTCTAGGTTTTTCATTTGTTATTTTTTGTTCTCGGTTGTATTAGTTTAAAAAATGCATATCTGTGTGCATGTGTGTGCGAGTGTGTGGGTGCGTGTGTGTGTTTTATTACCAGTTCTACATTTTAGTCATGCCTGCCCTTGTGTCTATGTAGTAGTCATAGAAAATGTTAGTATTGATAGTACTGAACAAGTAATGTTTATGTGATATAAGTGTCTCAGGTATGTACTAAAAAAGTAATTCACTTTTGTTTCTGACAAGCAGGAAGAGGCTGCTGAAAAGGAAAAACTTGCAGTATGTATATATACATATATATCCCAACTGTTATCAGAACAGTAGCACACTGAAAATCCTTCCCTGCCGTTGTCGTGTTATCTCAGTGCTCTATATTAATATCTATATTTCAGATACATTATTTCACCCTTATGTTTCAGAAATTTTTAGATGAGGATTGATAATTTCTATTATTTGAACTATTATTCTCATCTTGGTTGTTATACCCACAATCTTTCAGTCGATATAACTTCTGAACCTCTTCATTATTATCGTTTGTAGAAGGATTGAACCTTTAATCTTTAGAAGATCATCACTTAGAATTAATTGGTTATTTGTCCACAATCAATTCTAAGTGACAATCTTTTGTATTTTAAAGGTTAAATTCTTATTATAATACTGTAATACAACACGATCATGGCTGGATTAAAAAAAGGTCAACTTAAAATTACCTACACGTTCCCTAATTTGATAGAAAGATTTCCAAGTTTAGTGAAATGGTTTCCAAGTTCGAAAAGATACACCTGAAGAAAGTAAAAGAAGGTGAAACGTTGTAAATATAAGAACCAATATGAGACTTGTAATCCAAAAATCAAAATAATTTAAATTGTTAATCCTTATCTAAAAAATTTTAGAACAGAAAATTTGATTTTTATAACATTCTTTAATCAAGTGAGGTATTTCAAAATTTTATTGAAAAATAAAGTTTTAGACTAGGCTATTTTGATTTAGAATCTGCAAATAGTCTTATGCAAATAACCTCAAGTTTAAATACTTCAGTTTTAAACTTTATTTTTCTGGTTTTATATGTCGAACGAGTGTCCGTAGGTGGAAAGCTGGACGTTTTTCTCCACCTCCATGAATCAACGGTTCTTGCAAAGAATCGTTACTTCATTTCCAATATAAACACATTTAATTTAATAAATTATACTACTGAAGTATGTGTTCGATAATCATATTCATGATTTGCCTAAAATCAAAATGCACTCTACAACGTAGAAAATGTAATTAAACAAAAAGGACTGGTTATAAACTAATTCAAGTGAAAACTATAAAGAAACACACTAGATAAGCAAATAACAAAACAATGTAAAATAAAATAATTTGCAAAATAAATAGACTAGCATAAGATCTAAAAATGGATTAATTATTTAGTTTCAAAACTCCATTATGCTCTTCAACTCTAAACCTGTCATGTTTACTACAGACTGCACACTACATTAGAAAACTGATAGTAGGCTACATGGTAAATCGACACATATTATAACAGCAGATTGACTGCAGACCAACCACTTTAACAAAAAATAATTTGCACACTATAGAAATTGTTTGTTAAATAATAGTGTTAGTAAGTGTGACATATTCGTATTAATACAGCATGCAGTATATCACCAGTGATTAATTTAAAAATTATTTTCTGACTCTACCGTATATTTCGGCATATAAGGCGACCGTCAGATAAGATGAGGTACAAAATTGGAGCAAATTTGAATAAATTTCTCCTATATCGGTTGTATAAGACGACTGCTAAGTCACGAAACCATGTTTGCCTAGTCTATGCTAGAGATTGCAACACCCGGTATCTTATGAAATATTGGTTTTTAAAGATGATTTTTTAAATTTAAAGGTCGTCTTATACGCCAAAATTTACGGTATATATATATATATATATATATATATATATATATATATATATATATATATATATATATAGAGAGAGAGAGAGAGAGAGTGGGGAAACAACCGAGCTATGTGTTCATCAACGTTTCGTTTTTATTTTGAGACTTCCTCTGGATGAATGAAATTGAGAAAACAAAAAAAAAAACAGTACAAATATTTTAAGATCGATTCTTTTTTGGTCTAATGAGGTGTTATCCTTGAATTCGGATTTCACTAAAACATGTATACACATGTAATCAATAATGTTTGTATAATAAACATTATATATATATATATATATATATATATATATATATATATATATATATATATATATATATATATATTCAGTGGTCAAAAAACCGGACGAGAGTGCTCAATGTGTAGCCAGAGCAGTATATAGGAAATTTATTGCTGTGAGTCCAGAATGAATTTACATTTTGTTTCCGCTAGGAAGATATCCTTTGAAGATGAGGAGAGATTTGACCAGCTTCGTCATTTGTTGTAAAAATCTGATGGATAAACATCTGAAGAAGTTGGTGGGGACAGGATATTTTTACGGAAACATAAATCGTAAAATTGCCACTCATTAAATTAATGAAACAGCTGTAATGGAAAAATCCAGGAAATAAACGAAGGTTATAAAAAAGAAAACATGAGTCTTTGAATTTTCAACAAAACCTTGCACTATATATATATATATATATATATATATATATATATATATATATATATATATAGTGTGTGTGTGTATGGGTCTGTATATATGTATACACATACATATATATATAAACATACACACATATATATATATATATATATATATATATATATATATATATATATATATATATCATTTTTACATCATTAAATTCATGCATTCGATATTTTTAAATCAATAATGTTTTCATGTAGCGTTGATGGACATTAAATTATGATGACATAAATAGATAATGGAATATAAATACCAGTCTTGTAAATTTGTCTAATTTCGTAATTGTTTTACATGAATTGATATGAACCATTTGAGTTCTACTATAGTCTATTTGCCTATTCATGGTGTTTCCCAAAACAAAACATGCTTTACAAAAGAAAAATGGAAAAAATAATTTAACATAAATGAAAAAGTGTAGTAAAGGATATTTAGCAGGAGATAATTTAATGCATTGGGTCATAATAGTGAAAGGGCATAACATTCTTACAGTATATAATGGCATAATTATTAATCTGACATTAACAATGCATAGTGAGATCATCTCGTTCGAGTTCTTTGTCATGCAACTTTACATATAGCAAACCCTTCTTAAAATAAATCGAAACCATTATTAACAGCATATAGGCCGTGCAGCTATCAGTTATCTCATACTTCTATTCTATAATATTTAGTAAACTATATTGGAAAACAGTTTCTATTAATTTATTTTATTTTGTGAATCAATTTCTATGCGTATTTGAAAAATAAAAGCTGATAAGATATAACGTTACTATTGTTATATTGTAGACAATATTTTGGGCATCCTGTTGCCAAGAAAAATTGAGAATAGTCTTTTTGCATTTCTCTGTATCTATTGTTTCTAGATATCTAGTTTAGAACATGACTACTTGGCAGAATTTATACAGCCTTAGGATACAAAAGTGTTAGATAATATGACATCCCACAACCCTTTATGCTGCCAGCCCTATCTCTCTTCGTATACTGAGAGTTGTCAATGATAACCAGATGAGGTGTGTCTACCAAAATATTTCTCAATCTACAAACAAGTCCAATGTAGTAACTCTACAAATTTCTAAAGCAAGTGCTATTCTTTACCTGAGTACAGCAGACTGTTCATATCAAAAGTTCATCAAATTATTGACATTTGCGAAAATCACACAGGAGATTAACCCTTATTGACAAAAATATTGTCCTAAGTTTCACCCATAGATTCAGAAGTCGCCCTACAAAGGCACTTTCTGTAGACCAAATTCAGTTTTAATAGATTAACATATGATACTGCGAATATGATCCGAGCTCCTACTGCCAAATGTCCCAGCTTAATCATCAAGGAGAGTTTCAAATGTACCCATCAAGCTGATGGTTCATCCCCTTGTCATGAAGAAGAAACATTTTACCCCCTTTCATGGCAAGTAAGATTTCATTTGTCCTGTAACATAATATCAATGCTTTGGGTGGTATCACAGTTAACAAACAACCTGTCTGCTTTAAAGGAAATGGAATATATTTGGAGAAATGAAGAAATAATAAAAAATGGTTTACTTGTAAAGGGTTATTTTCCATAAAATATCCTTTTAAAATCCTTATAAAATATCATGGTAATCACTTAACATCTGTGTTGATATATCTTTTAAAAAAATAATTCCAATTTCCACAATTATTCACCATAACATTCTTTAATCTTATTATTTCAGAACTCATATACACAATAAATAGTAGTGGTTCATAACCAAAGCATTAAAATGATATTTGTGCCAACATATAGTCTTTCTGCAGGAAAACTTACTCAAGTGGCAGCATCTTTTCTTCACCTTTTCATTTTTCGTCTAAAGAGGAAAAAGGAAACTAGCTACAAAATGTTTATAAAATCAAATGATTTTCAGTGGTCTTATGTTGGATAATAATGCCTTAGGATAATGCGTTCGTTTAAACTGCTATCAATTGGAGCATGGATTAAAACAAAAAATGTTAGCTTTGTAGTTGATTTCCGCCTATTAGTTTTATCAGTTAAAATATTTCCTCTTTTCAACAGGCATTGTCAGTTTACCAAAATTGTATTTTTCTTCCTTAGGATTTTTTTGTAGAAGCCAAGCATGATAATGTGAATTCCAGTTATCAGTAATTTATTTCTTTAACAAATTCAAGGAAAAATGTTTATAGTAAAATGTTTTAACACAAGCATTAACCGAACAAAGCACATTAATCATAGGGTCAGTAATTAGTTATTTTCAAACAGTTTTTATTATTATTTTGTTTGTTTGCAGATTATTTAAATTAAATAAAACTAAAATTATTTTGAACAAAATATCATAATTTTGAATTTAAAATCAAAATTTTTGTAAAAACAACATGATTATCATTAAGTTTTAAACTTATATTTTCCTCAACTGAAAATATTTTAAGAAAATTAGTGTCATATAATTATTAATTTTTCTTTTAATTAAAAAGTTTTCAAATAGTATAAATTTTTTTCTATGGTAATTATTTTATGTTCATATATTTCTTTTGATTGAAAAATTTGGGGAAATGCTTATCAAATGTGTTCCTTAAAGAATAGATAAAAGACCTCTATATAAAAATAACTACACTAAGCACAAAATATCCAACAGTCTTTGTTTTATCACCGTTCAGTTACAAGAACATTTCAATCCGATATGCAAAATTGTCAATAAATCTGACACACAGTTCTCAAGGCATGACTTTCGTCAGTTCAAAAATAGTGTGGAGATTGCATTGGTAGATGTTATCTTTGAGATAACGCCACAAATAAAAGTTGGGATAGTATTAAAACTCCTGCAGATCGAGAGGCTCTAATTTATGAGTTCATTTGCTTATGTCTAACTCTGGCATTGCTTAAGTTTTTTTTTAATGCTTAAAATTAAATCATGTTATTTTAATTTATTTATAATTAATATATAGACAATTTTCTTTCCAACAACTTTGTCTTATCTTGATAACAAACCGTACCACTATTTCGGTTCAAATTTAAAATATCAAATTCAATAATTATTATAAGACAGAGGTTATAATATTTGGTAGATATTCCAATTTATTTTAAAAGGAGAAAATGTTTGTAATTATGTCAAATTTCAAAGCCTAACTAGAAATCATTTGTGTACTTTTGAACTGGAATTCACATTTTTTAGACCTGCTTAGATTAGTACCGGCTATCTGTTAAACCTTATGCGGGCTGCAACTAATGCTGGGCTCTTGTTAAATGCTTCAATAGCTAAGAAAAGGACAGGCACTTCCTATCAAGACTACAAGATTATCTTTCCATTCCGAGAGTTTTTCAAACTATTGAACTCATTCTTTGTGGAGCTTATATTATTACTGTAATATTTCAGATGATCAATTATACTATCTTTTTAAGAATCCAAAGAGTGTTAACTGATTTCGTTGAAATATGATAACAATAAAATAAAATTAACCTGTAATTTTCATACAAACCTCCCAGTTTCATGACTGACATATATTAAGATCTACTAAAAGATCTGTATATTTTTGGTAAATTCACAACGGTATTACATGCCAAATCATTTCAATTGTCTGTCATTTTTAATATGTTGCATTAGCGTACTATCCATTGATTGACAAGGACTTTCCTATCAAACTTTGAATAAATTTTGTTAGGTGTTTACTATTTCAACACTATTATTCTGGATTTGAGGTTTCATCAACCCAATAAGATAGGCGTTTCAGAGATTTTACTTCAGACTTATCACTTCTTCGATACAAGTTGTGATATTTTTATACAAAAGTTTATTTCTGTCTTGGTTCACAAAAAAGTTACGATCCTGATGACTAAGTTCCAAATATTTGGCAATAAAGAATATTTATTGATTAACATTGAAAGGGGTTATTTTTTTTCACATAATCATGATGGTGGTATGTCACAGTCCACTATCCCATTTAGTTCTAAGTGTTTCTTTTTTTCTTTTTAGATTTGTCTTTTCTATAAAGATTACTACCCTGGATTTTTGTGTTCCATCTATCTGAAGTACAATATTATCAGGGGTTTTAATTTAAAATATTTTCTAGACTAGCTGAGATGTTATATATCAATCCATTCATGACATGGTTCATTCCCTCTGGATTGAAAATTTTAAAAATGTTTTCCCTTTTTCTAAACAGCTTTTTCCTAAGTTTTAGGGTTCTTTCTATGAAATCAGTTATCTGCGGTCAATGGTGTTTTTATTAACTGGGAAATGGGGGTAAAAGCAAGATAAGTTTGTGTGTATGAAAGAGTAATCAAAACTAAAAAAATATAATATTATTAAAATAAATAAATTATGCCATAGTTTTAAAAGTTTGCATTCGATGTTGGCATTCTAGAGTGACTCTCTATTAAAATCAGAGAATATTACTATAAAAATTAGAGAAGCAGGTTTTAAACATCAATTATGATTACAACTCTACCCATTCCCTTAAGAATGAGTTCAACAGTTCAAATAACTCTTGAAACAAGGACTCTTCTTACAATTAAAAATAGTATCATCCTTTTATCCATTATTGATTTGATTGTTCAACAAATTAGCAGAACATAAATATAAATATTAGAAGCTTGTTTGGATTTGGTGAAGGGGAGGTGTTTTTTTAATTTTTTTTTTTTTGTTTTGTTTTATTTTTGTTTTAATCTCTGCTTAATTTGTGAATTATGTCAACTAGCCTATGTTTTATGTTAAGAATTTGTGGTTTTGTTCAATGCTATGAGACTGAATTTTCAGTTCGCAGATTTATCGCCATCTCTCTTTTTATTCTTCTTGAATTTTTATTTGTTTGTTTTATTTGGAGATATTTTTTTTTTTTGAAAATGTTATACCTCACAACTGATGGAAATAACGACTGCAAAGACAAATAAAAAAATAAGATTTTGTAGAAATGTTTTTAATATTAAGTTTTATTTCATGTAAGCTTCTACATATACTGAATTTATTGAATATTCATGTCTATACATATGCACATGTGTTTGTGTGTGTACATGAGTGAGGGTGTAAACAAATCATTTATAGAATGAGTATTTATACATACATACATACATACATACATACATACATACATACAAAGAGTTTTTGCACAAACCGATTGAATGAGCTTTTCTAAGTTAAAAATGTCAAATTTTTTATAAGGGATTCTATTTTTTATAAAGAAACACATTTATTTATACAATATGGAGGATTAAAATTACATTTATAATTTTATATAACTTTGTTTTCCATAAATTTTATTTATTTATTTATTTATTGTCGATTACACATGCTTTTCTTTTTCCTTTTTTCTAAAGCTACCAAACAAGATAATAAAAACAACTTAATCAACACTAACAACATAGCAAAGAGAACTTCTGAAAATGAAAACTCATATGTGTGTGTGTGTGTGTGTGTGTGTGTGTGTGTGTGTGTGTGTGTGTGTAGGTGTGTGTGTGTGTGTGTTGTTTTGAAAAAAGAAAAACCGAATGAAATTATGAAATAATTAACGTTTCGTCCCTATTTCAGAGGACATCTTCAGGATATTAAAAGGAAAAATGCAAAAGAAGAAAATGATCATAGGCCATACGAAAATGGAAAGAAAAAAGTGTTAGAATTCTACCCATATTGGGAAGGAAAACATATGTGTGTGTATGGGAAGGTTGGGTTGTTCAATGTCTATATATACACTTTTAAAAATGCGTTAAATAAATATGTACACTTTTTTTTTTTACTCTAAACTTATTCATTTTGTTGAAGTATTTAAGGATTAAGGAAAAACGGTTAACCAGAATCTGTTTTGATATTTTGTTCTTTGATTATTATTTTCCCTATACTAGGGGATAAATGGTAGAAGCCATTTCTTTGCGTAATAGTATTAGTGCTGATTCTAAAAGTCTTCTTTTAGCTCTATCTATCACGTATTTTATAATTTTTACATGATCTAAATTAAATGAATGATCGTGTTCTGCACAACGGCAAAAGAGTTCATTTAGGGCGTTACCATTCCTTATATCTCTTCTGTGTTCGTAAGTCTATGTACGCTTGTTGACAGTTGTTACATGGGATGGAATATATATATATCGTATCTAGCATCAGAAGCGTCACCCATAAATTAGCACGAGCTATTGCCCAAATTTTAACTCCACTAATGGGCACTATCAGCACTTCACATATTAAAAACTCTGGTGACCTCTTAAATAGAATAAAAAATATGGACATACAAAATAAAACCATGCATAATTTAGATATAATTTCCCTCTACACAATTATTACAATCAAAAAATGCCTCAATCTACTCAATACATTACGAATGTTTCAATACATTACGAATGTTTTAAAAAAACTACAGTACCCATCCTATTTCATTTCTTAAGCAAAGAAAAAAGCTACAAAAACACACTATAATATAAACAGACAGAAAAATAAAACAAATACCTCACTATTAAACAGACATCTTTTCATTCCTACCCACACTAAAAATACACAAATCTACGACACTCTCATCAGACTTGGTTTTCACTTGATACAAACAACTTCCACAACGATAAAAGAGACATTAAAAACTACCAAGCACTCTCCCAAAACCCTCACATCCGACGCCGGTATATATTCCATCCCATGTAAAACTGTCAACAAGCGTACATAGGTGAGACACAGCTTAAACTGAAACTAAGACTTTACGAACACAGAAGAGATATAAGGAATGGCCTATGATCATTTTCTTCTTTTGCATTTTTCCTTTTAATATCCTGAAGATGTCCTCTGAAATAGGGACGAAACGTTGATTATTTCATAATTTCATTCGGTTTTTCTTTCTTCAAAACAACATAACGTCAACTATCGCTCGTATTTTTATTTTATTTTTATACATATATATATATATATATATATATATATATATATATAGAGAGAGAGAGAGAGAGAGAGAGAGAGAGAGAGAAAATAAAAAGGAACAAACCGTATTATGTGTTCATCAACGTTTCGTCTTTATTTCGAGACTTCCTCAGAGGAAGTCTCGAAATAAAAACGAAACGTTGATGAACACATAATACGGTTTGTTCCTTTTTATTTTCTCTATTTTGTCGGAATACTATTTCCATCATTTTCATCATATATATATATATATATATATATATATATATATATATATATATATAATTCAATATTCACTTGCTTAAAAAACTTAGATAAAGAAAAATAATATTAAGTATAAATATTTCCACAAAATTTTGATTTTGATTTCTTTTGCCAGTCATGATATCCATTCTGTTGTATATTTATTCAATTTACCACATATAACTAGATAAAAAAAATTGCTGCAAATGTCATTATGAACGGATTCAATACAAAAACAGCTGAAAATGTTGTTCCTTCTATGCTTATTTACTTTGTGTATTTTTCTGTATTCATATTTACTAATATTTGATCATTTTTTGTTGTACTTCTTTTTACTTTCATCATAGTCAGACCTTCTACCAGAAACAAAAGTATGGAAACTGATTTCTGCATCATTGAAAACAATTACAAATTATTTTTATTGTTTTTAGTTGACTTTATAATCAACATATATATTTGTGTATATGTCAATTTTTAAAGCCAAACTTTGAGAGAAAAAAATTTAATTTGATTAATTCCTAAGTAACCGAGAAACAAAATTCAACTATAAGTGCTTAAATAATTTATATTTTCCAAATTTCTATTGAATAATCAAAAAGTATACAAATGTTTATGCCATCTGAAATATTTTTATGAGGTTCCACGGTTTTATATATCTCAGTGTCACACTAACTTTAAATAAAGCTAAATCCAAAACTATGTTAATTTTTTATTGTGTAAGTATTGTAAAGTTGTGATTGCAAAATAGATATAATAGTTTTGTCTTTTATTATGGTATGAGTATTTTAGACTGCCAACGTATTAAAGATACATTAGTAATGTTTTATTTTCATATTAATCATGTTTGCATGATCAGATAAATTATTATTTTGTAACAGCAATATAAACATATATATACCCACACAAACATATATGTGCATATATGCACATAAGTACAAGCACATATGGATATACACACATATATAGATACACACACACACACACACATGTACATATACAGCTTGGTGGAATTTACACTCAAATCACAAGAAACTAAAAAATGGTCTTCTACGTCAACCATATTTGTGATCTAAAAATAGTAATCATGTAATAGAAAGAATAAATCTATATTGGTTCTCAATTCAAGTATATTATTTTTTGGTGTTTATTAAAGATTAAATGTTTGAATGAATAAGTTATATCCACTAAATTTTAAAAAGAAATTCTTTCGTAATAATTCGTTGCAAAATCATTAGTATCATGTTTGCTCAAATTTTTGTATTTAGTAATGTGAAAAGATTAGTTTTCTGTTTAAAATACTAATCATTTTATTTAAAAATACTTATCTGATTTTTAAATAATGAATTTTAATAATCACATACCGTTCATCTTACTGTCTTACATCAGCGTATGGAAGAAATTGAAAAAGATTTATGTCCTGACCAGTATGGACTAACACCTCCACAAGTGAACATCTGCCCTCCATCACCACAGAATAATGAAGACCTAAAAACTGGGAATTTTCCTTAGTAAGTATAACAATTTCAACTAAAGAAGTCATCAAAGGAAACAACAGAAGGGTGATTTTTTATTATTATTATTATTATCATCATCATTATTATTACTATTATTATTTTTTATTATTATAATTATTAGTATTAGTATTATTATTATTTTTTATCATTATTATTATTATTTGAATTACTATTGAAATTTTGGCTTTATGAAATATTTTACCTTTTGTGTGTGTTATTGCCTTTTTATTTTCCATGTATTATATTAAAATATGATTATTTGCAGCAGATTTGTTATTTTAATGGCAATTGACTTTTCTCTTAATTGTTTTCAATGAAATTATTGATGATTTCTGAAAATGATATTTTATTTAAGAAAAAATAAATATAAATGCATGCACACATGGATACACATTTTTTTTAATCTTAACAGAATTTTCGTGCACTACCACACACATTCATATGTCTATGATTATAGAATTGAATCCCAGTAAAACGTGTACTCACATATATGCATATATATATTCATACGAAATATACACACACACATTTATATATAGATACTATATCTATATGATAATGCCTAAGACACACACACACACATATATATCCCATACATATAATATTAATAAAACTCATGTTCCAATTCTAGGCTCATGACTACATTTACGTAGCCATTCAGCATACCATTAATTATGTTCTATAAAGTTTTGATTATGTATTCAGTACTATTTACATAATTACTGAATAACAAAAAAATGTCTGGCAATATTAATTTTGGCATGCATATATATATATATATATATATATATATATATATATATATATATATGTATATGTATATATATATATATATATATATATATATATATATATTCAGGAATAAATTACTTCTAAATGAAATACTATTTGTTCAATATTGTTACAGTCCCTAATATCAACCTTATAACACTCGGCTAGTTTATTTTTGTTTTACTCTTCTTGTTATTTCATGTTATGCTTTTTTCTTTTGGTTTTCTTTTGTTGTTTTTGTGAGAAATGCTTTAACAAAGTAATGATTTTTTACAGCAGTAACTGTACGAATTTATAAAAGTCACATATACATTTTTGAAATATTGAAATAGACTGAATCTATACAATAATAAGGAATAGTAATTTACAATTAAAAGAATAAGTGATAATTTATTAATAGTTGTAATATACTTGCTGTCATTAGAATATACCAACAATATTTGTGTTTGATTTTGTCAACGAATGAAATGTAGCTATGAATTATCGGTTAGTGAGTTAATAAAGAGGGTGAAAAAATAAATTTTAGGAAAAAAATCTCATTTCTTCTCCAATAAACAAGTTGGTCTCTTTTTATTAATATTGTAATATCATTAAATGTTCTAAAGACAATCTCACCAGACAAAAAATAAATAATGAATGCAAACAATGTATTAGTATAAATAATTCTTTAACATAAAGAGAAAAGATAAATAAAAAATAACTAAAAACTGTACTATAAAAATATAAAGTGGATTTATTTATGCTCATAAAATGATATTCAAAATGTTTATGCTTTAGAACATAAGCAAAGAATTAAGATTTCATATGAACTAAAATTCTCTCATTCAATCCAACCTCATTTATATAGTAAATTTTATGTTTCTCAGAATTATACGTACATTGTATACATGTGTGTGTGTGTGGAGTGTAAGGATGCGAATCTGATAAACTACATAATAAAATAAAATGAAACAAGGGATAAACAAAGACTGAATAGAATACAAAAATAATCATAAAATAATCAAGTTATCTGAGAAGAATCAATATTTCGTTTTTAATATATTGAAAGCTTATTTATGACTGAAACTATGGCCCAATATATATTATTAATATTATTTTTTCTATCTTCCTGTCTTATGTGGGAGGTTACACGTTTCGTGAATAACTTCCAACTTTTGCTGTCTGTTGCTATTTTCCTTATGCCACCTGCCAGAATCAGTTTGTCATTAATTGTTACCCCCCCCCACGTCTTAAACAGACTACCATGTGGCTTTAGGCCATCTGTGTTAATTTGGAACATTTAAGATAGCTGACAGTGGACAATGTAGCCATACCAGTTGAGACCTCATTGTGTGACATACTTTCTCATGAAGGCCGTAGAGTGAGACCAGCAATTTTCTCCATCTGATGCACTGCAGACAGAATTATGTCACTATCTTTTCATTGTTAACTATGTTTCACAGCCATATACTAAACATGTGAGTTGTAGGCTGTCACTCTCAAATACGATGGGATCCCTGTGTTTTGTAAAATTAACTGAAGACTTTGCATATAGCAGATATACATCATCTTATAGTTTTGTCAGTTTGCCCATCCGAATCAATTGTGTTGTTTTAATAGGTGAATTTATTAACTTTTTTAACACCTGCAACAACTTCTCTTTTCATGGGAGTCAGATTTCAACAGGTATTGCAAAAGATTAACTACATCTGATACATGCACACACACACACACACACACACACACACACACACACACACACACACACACACACACACACACACACACAAGATAAAAATATCTCAAGTAAAGTAAGATTTTTTTCCTATTCCATTGACCAATATGCATAGTTTTTTGTCCAAAAGCTGAATATACAAATTGCTTTCAGCATTGATTTAGTGTATGTTTTCAGAAACTATGATCCCGGTGCTTGGAGTGGAGAAAATGATTTTGATAGTGATATTGAAAGATGATAGAAAAATATTGATTAATTTTGTTGTTTTAATACTCTTGTAGATACTTTTTTTTTTTAATATCTAAGGTTTATTGTCCGTATTTAGAGTAATATCTGACTAAACTATTGGCGAAATGCTCTATGATTTTGTTTCTAATGTTATGTTCATAAAGAAGTTTAATAATAAATATTTTTTGTCTCAGGAACGATCGTACACTAAAATTTGTTGACGTTAAATTTATTTTTAGAACTGGTATATTCAATGAAGAATATGTCAAAATTTTGTATATTTCTAATTTGACATATATATATATATATATATATATATATATATATATATATACAAATTTGTAGTATTCCGAATTATACTGGTTTAATATAATTCAGTAATTGTTCATATACCAATAAATTTAAGCCAAAATGGAGAGATGACTCTAAAAGTAAGCTACAAAATTATCATATTTCATAATTGAGCATTCATATACTGTTTTAACAAAAACTAAGACTTCAAGAAATGGGTTGATAACAACAAAAAGTGTAATGAAATACACTTTTTGTTGCTATCAACCCATTTCTTGAAGTCTTGGTTTTTGTTAAAAGAGTATATATATATATATATATATATATATACACACACACACATATATATATATACATATATATATACACACATATATATATACACACATATATATATACACACATATATATACACACACATATATATATACATGTATATATATACACACATATATATATACATATATATACACATATATATACACATATATATATACATATATATATATGTGTGTGTGTGTATGTATATATATATATATATATATATATATATATATATATATATATATATATATATATATATATATATATATATATATAAGTATTTCAGAAATGAGTGGTTATTTCTTTTTCTTATAAAAGATATGTCCTTATATAAAATATAACAATGAAATAAGAAATTTGTCCTTGGATATGTTTTTTTTCCTGAATTAAATATTCACATTATCTGTTTAAACTGTAGACAGTGCCTTTAATAGTTATTGCATTTTTTTTACATTTATATTTTCGATTGGATATTTAATTTATAAACAATAAAAATAATATTTAATTCTTTCTGTTCTTTTTATCTATTTAATAAATCAAATTATTAAATCTATTAAAGATTAGTTCAAAATCTACAGTCATTGCACAATATATAAACATCTTAAACATATGTAAGATATTATAGCAAAAACACAACAAAAATACAAATTTCCACTACAAATTATTATTATTATTATTATTATTATTATTATTATTATTATTATACTATGTCATTACCTAAGTTAAAATTCACTTAAGTTTTAACACTTATTTAAATTTTTCTTTTAATTATTTATCAAGAAATAATATCTTATATTGTTTGTGTCATTCATCTAACTTAGTTAAAGTTATAATTATTTTATGCATACAATAGTATTGTAATTTACAAAGCAAATAGTTTAGCTAATTAAATATTGATTACTTCAAAGTGATTTTAATACAGAAATTGCCTGTACTAATGATTTATAATGGTTTATTTTTATTTTAATGCATATAAGTAATTTTGTAGATAAATCTGAAATGAAAGCAATAAAACAAAACTGTAATTTGTAATTATCTAGTTGTTTTTTAAAAAATATATTCAGTAAATATTAAATTGAATTTAAGAATCAAATCTGCATTTTATTATTTGTATATGCCAAATAAAGTAAACGTTTGCTTTAAAAAAGAAAACACAATTTACTGAAAAGTTATTCCATTCTGATAAATAATAAACAGTTTTAAACAATTACTACTTTTATAACTTAGCATTATGTTTTAATCAAATTGTTTTTTACATCTTGTGTAGATTATTTTCGCTATTTACATTTGATTTTTTATTGCAGAAATCATTTGTACTATAAATAAAATGGTATTCATTAAATTAGTATGTGTACATTACGATGTCGAAAGGGGAGAAAATGTACCATTGTAAGAAAGCTTACACTCTTTTCTAAATATGTGGTATTTAACTTTAGCTTTAGATACTTTTGAAAAGAGTTTTTTTTAATGTAGCAACTCTTGTTTTCAACCCTTCCTGTGTTTCCCAAGGGTTCGTTGGCTAGAAGTATTGGAGTTGCATTTGAATGAAAGAAAAGTGATTTAAAAACATGATATGATAAAGTGATCAGTGGGAAACAAAGCTTCATCTAGCAGAGAAAAACTGTTAAAAACCAAGCACACAAAATGGAGTTTATTAAAAGGTTTGGGTAAAGTTTAACTAATAGCCAGAAAACAGAACAAAAGTGACATATCCTAACATTGATTTATTTGATTTGTTATTAGATAACATTTTTAAAGCAGTGCCTATTTTTTATTAGATGTAGTATTTCATTCAAATTAGTATAATTGATCTGTCGATATATTCGTATAAAATTTAGTTTTAATCATTAGAATATATATTCTGTTTGTTTCTAAGCATTGATAGATAATTATTAATGAGAAGAAAGGAGTATTTTATTTTAAAATTTTATCTAATCAAAGGAGAATTTCATCTCCTAACCTAATCACCTATTAGATTTTATAATCAGTGGGATGCATCTCTTGAAAGCCACCAAACTTGGAAATTACAGATTTATTTGTTTAACAGATGTGCTTACAAAGGCTGTGTTTATTATGTTTGCTTATAAATGCCACTATTTAGCCATCTCAGTTCTACTTAGCCAATTTCATTTTGTGCTGAATTTCTGTTAAGTGCTGTTATAGATTTTTAAAGTTTCGTGTTTAGTGTTGTATGCTTGGGACCTGAACACAGATATCAACATGTGGAATGCTGCCCTGGTTCTCCTGTTTCTATTCTAGTTATGTAACCCACTGTCATTGCAGTCTATCAAGGTATGTGATTATATTAAAAAAAATCCTAATTTTTCTTTTTTTTATCCAGCTAGTCTTTTGCTGTTCGTTTTTATTCTCCTTCAAACCCAATAACTTAAGACAACTTGTTACATAAATATTAAACACATCAGATACATAAAAAGTATTTTCGATTAAAATTGTTTTTAAAGCTTATATAAGGACATGGTATATTCCAATAATTCTAGCTTTTCTAAAAGTTTTCACATTCGCTTAATCTATTTCCATACGTTTTAAAAGAATAGTAATGAGTCTACAATCAATGTTCACCAATTACTTAGTATCTTAAAATCTCAAATCAACATCCTTAAAAAAAACTTATGTTTATTTCTATAATTGAATTTTTTTTTTTCATTTTTCAATATGAGCATCTTCAAGGACGAAATTATAATAATGCCCCCCGAATTAACAGAATCTCAATATTAGTATCTACAAATATAGCATTTAAAGAAAAAAGGTAGCTGAATATGAGTATATATGGACGATGATGATGGAAAGTGATTTACAACACTTATCAAAGGAAGCTGAGAGTACAGGTGGTCTGGGGATAATTGTCACTCAGACTCCAGGGAATACCGTCTGTTGTTGTCAGTGAGATATGATTAGTGACCAACACTATATAAAACATTTGATTTTATAGAATGCAGCTTTCATCTAAAGAGATTTCGTAAGCATTTATTAAATTATTTTTTCTACTTTTAAACTTTTCAGTTAAATTATTTTTCTTATTTTGCATATTTATTCTAAAATAATTAAAAAGTTAACATTTAATTCTTTAATAGCTTACATGCAAACAATAATGTTATTTTAAACTATATAATACCAGTTCATTCTAAAAATTCCATTAGCTATGAATTTATATCAATAAATATCTTGAAAATTATTGATATATAAATTCAATTTTCAAAATTAACTACCTCCATACTAATTTGATATTTTAGTTATTACTTTCATTACCATTCTTATTGTTATTTCTTACTAATAAAGTCATTTTTAAGCGATGTCATATACTAATTAAATTATTATAATTAAATTGTGATTGATTGTTTTTATGATGATTTTTTTTTTTCTTTAATCTATGGCTTTCAACTAATACATTTATTTATTTTTTATTTTTTCATTTTTCAGTCCGGTTTGTGGATCTCATTGCCATGATTGCTACTTTGTTAATCCTCTTTTTTCTTCACATATGTTTATTCGGTTGTTAAGATAAAGTTTTTCACTTACAGTATTTCTTTCAGTAATACTTCCCGTTTGGACTCTAATCTTAACCAGAACAACCTAAAAGATGAAAGGAATAAGATTGCTAAAGATACCGATTTAAAAAAGGAACGTGATCCTTTGGACAATGTCAGTTTAAATGAATCCAGTAAGTAGAACACAAAATATTTTTATCGCTTTTACTTGTAAACTGAAAGTAGCTGTTCTTTTGTTTCTAACATTTTTTATATGTGGCAAATTAAATTCATCCAAAACTTTAGGTATTAGAATTTAATGCATTTTTATATATAATAGTGTTTATTTACAATGTTTATTGTAAACATATAAAAACAAATACAGATATTCAATTTGTTTCTTTTTTATATTTAATTATCAATTTTGATAAATGTTTATTCAGTTTCTAAAAATCATGCACACCAATTAATCCTACATTTATTTCTTTGGTATTAATTTAAATTCTAAGAAATTTATAGAACTGAAATTAATTTATATTTCTTAAATACAATACTTTGTATTTACACTGCATGATATAAAATAATTTTTTTAAATATATAAAGCAAAACAAAAAAAACATAAGCTAATTAATTTGTCTTCTTTTATATTTGATTAATCTTGGCAATATATTATTTTATTAATGTTTTAATTACAAATCACAGGCCATTTCATACAATATATTACAAATATTTTCGATAGTATTTTAGTTGTCACTATGCCCCTAGATATCATGCTATATTTGTTTCGATGTATTTAAATTATGTTGAAGTACTTTTCCACAAAAATTTATTTGCACAATTTCGATCAAATAAAATGAACTCTTTCATCTAAACAAGATTTGCATATTAACTGCTTGGTTATATTAAAATTAATTCAACATAAGTTAAATAGATTTGGCATTTTTTACTAATGGTGGGATTCAAATTGTCTAATAAACTCTAAATATTTTCTGTCAATGGAACTGCTAAAGAGAAATATACAACCTAATACTTAAGCTCGTGGAAACATAGAATGCTGATATTTTAATATTAGTGTTTAAAGTACATCAGAGATGTGTTCTCAAGTTTATCATATTGCTGTAAAAATGGACTTCTATGCTGCAGTTTTTAAAGACCTAGTGCAAGTAAAGTTTTCGTTGTATGATAAAAATAGAACTTGAGTTAAATTACAACAAAGACACCACTTTTTTAGTATTAGGTTATAAAATCAAATTGAAACAATAAAAGTATGTGTAGTTATTGATTACTACTACTTGAATAATGTAAACAAAATTACAAATGTTGAGTGATTTTGTGCAAAGTCTAATAAAAATACTTTCAGATATTTGTGCAAAAATGCATAATTGTTATAATTTAGAAATTTTGGGGAAAAAGTAATAAATCTACTTTTAAAATTTTGTGAAAAAGTACAATTTTTAATTTCTATGCAAAGCAAAATTGTTCTGCGTCATCAGTATTTGTTTTATGTAAATAACCATAATCTTAATTTTTGGTGGATTTTCAATAACAACTATTGAATTTTAGATATTTGTAAACAAATTGTCATTTAGTGACATTTTTAGTCTCCCTCCCCTAAAATATGGCTAATCAGATTTTTGGATTCATGGGCATATAACTTTATGCACAATTCTGTGAAAAAATTAATGATCCAATTTTTATCAAATTCAGTACCCTCCCCTCAAAGAAACAGATACACAAAATTCAATATATTTTTATTGCGCCTCTATAAAAGAATAAACACATCAACATAAAATGGTGAGAAAAGCATTCTGACTTTAGGTTTTATCACTCAGTACTAAAAAAGCAGAAAAGGTGTCATTGTCATATCAAGTGCTATATTTTTATTAATACACACAAACTTTCAGTTAGGTTAAGTGTTTGCTAAAACACACTCGTTGAGTTTTTTCATACACTCTTAATGACTTTGTGGGGATTATCTTATGTCTAACACTTGGATATGCTAATTACTTTATATATATATATATATATATATATATATATATATATATATATATATATATATATATATATAATGGATTAATTACAGAAGATAAGAACAACATCAGTACTGTTGGTTTCAAATTCAAAATTCAAACAAACTATGTTGGGCTCACTTCAGCCTCTGCTTGTGTCCGTTTCCTCGGAAAATGGATATATGGTTGATCGCCTATGCTTTTTTTTAAATTACATTTTCACCCCAAACAAGGCACATTGCCACTTTGGTGTAGGGGGCTACTATCAGGGGCAACACCTACTGGGGTACTATGTAGGGATTTGGGCAGCAAGATGTCGGTTCACGTTACACTTGAACTTCTGCATGTCAGTACAGTTGAGGAAGCAGGGACCTGGAATGGAATTCCAAAGTCTAGCGGTTCTGGGGAAGAAACTACTGAAGTAGAAAGCTCTTTTACATCTAGGGATCTTTACTGTGTGGGGGTGGGATTTAGCTGCCTGTCGGGTTTCTGGAAGGTGTTCACGTCGTGGGGGCACAAGTGCTTGCAGTTCGTCAGAGCATTCACCATTAAAATACTTGTAGAACAGGCAGAGAGATGCAACATTTCGTCGATGGGACAGAGGCTGAAGCTTAGATGCCAGTTCAGGGCCTATCAGATTGGCGACTCTCTTTTGAACCTTGTCTACGAGCGAGAGACTAGTAGCAGATGCACCAGCCCAAATATGACAGCAATACTCCATACATGGGCGAATGGTGGCCTTATAGAGGTACAGGATACTTTCGGATGTTAGTAGTTTTCTAGCACGGTAGAGAGAGCCTACCTTCTTTGCAGCGGTCCTGGCAATACTTTCAATGTAATTGTTCCAACTCATGTTTCCTGTGAACATTAGGCCAAGCAGTTTGAAAGATGTACTCTCAGATAAAGAGTCGTTGGCCATTGCTATTGGTGGTAGAGAAGGTTTCTTGTAATTATTGAAGGAAACTAGTTTAGTCTTGGCGGCATTGAACGTGACCATCCATTTTTCTCCCCATTCCACTACAGATTGGCGGTCATCCTCTAGTGTTTCTACCATTTCTTTTGATATGTGTTCATTTGTTTTCTTGTCGTGCCTGTTATAGAGTGTGGTGTCATCAGCATATATACCCATCTTAGAGGCAATTTTGTCGGGGAGGTCATTTATGAATATTAGGAACAATAGAGATCCAAGAATAGACCCTTGGACACTCCTGCATTTATATCATATTGTTTAGATGTATGACCGTCAAGGACAACCTGGATTTTTCTCTTATCTAAGAAGGATTTAATTATGTTAAGTATTCTACCAGTGATACTGTATGATCTCATTTTCCTGAGGAGACCCTCATGCCATACCCTGTCAAAAGCCGTAGATATATCTAGAGCTATCACTCTGCCCTCCCCAGCTTTGTCCAGTGAATGCTATATACATTCAGAGATTACAGTTAGGACGTCTGCTGTGGAACGGGCTTGTCTAAATCCATATTGTTGGTCAATCAGAAGTTTAGCATCTGTAAGGTGATGGACTAGAGCATGGTTAATTAAGGTCTCAAATATTTTGGCAAAAAGTGGGAGGAGGCTAATGGGGCGCTAATTTAATGAGTCAGTTCTTTCGCCAGAATTCTTGAATACTGGTACCACAGAGGCAGTTTTCCAACAGCCTGGAAAGCAAGATTCATTAAGGCATTTGTTGTAGAGTTTGGAGAGAACTGGAGCTACTTTGGCTGAGCACTTTTTTAATAGCACAAGCTGGGATGAGATCGGGTCCACATGCTTTTGAAGTGTCAAGGTTTTTTATGATAGCATGCACCTAAGCAGAGGTGATTTTCAGATCGTCTAGCATGGCGTCTGTCCACATAGGAAAGTCAGGTAGAGGGTGGTTGGAAGGGTCCAGTGTGAAGTTTGAGGCAAACCAACTGGCAAGCATGTTAGCCTTCTCGGTTGCTTAGCAAACAACCTCGTGATTGTTGGTTAGTGGGGGAATTGTTGATTGCCCATTATTTATTACACTGTTGTAGATTTTCCAGAAGTCATAAGTTCCTAATTTTTTTGCTTCGATGCATTTTTTAGTGGTTTCAGTAAATTCTCTCTTAGCTGTCGCTATTTCTTTCTTAATGTTACTTCTAGCTTCTACTGGACTTTCTTCAGCCTGTTTATGTCTATCTCTGAAAATAGTCATTTTCCAGGGAGCTAGAAACAAATAGAGACTCATGAGAGTCCAGCATGGGCGAGTAATTCTATATCCATTTTCCAAGAAGAGACACAAACAGAAGCTGAAAAGAACCCAACATAGGAGCCCTTTGTTTGAATTTAAAACCGACGGTAACAATGTTGTTCTAATATCCTATGATACATATATAAATAAATATTACGCTCTTAATTTTTAAAAATTGTGCACTCTGCTATGGTTCTCTCCCACTAACATTATATATATATATATATATATATATATATATATATATATATATATATATATATATATATATATATATATATATATATTGTGATAAGCTCCTAACATCTGATTTGTGAAAGTTGATTCCAATATCACATTTTACAATGTAGTATTGTATCCCACCATATATGTTATTCACTTTTAATGCATGTTCTAAGTTAATCACCTGTATATTATTAAATAAATTTGTACGACATAACCATGAATAACACTTGGGTCATCATAACTAAAATTATGAACAAAATTGTCTTTTGTTATGTATTTTTATGCATATCCTTGCCTTTAACTTTTGATAT
>NC_136501.1:37615607-37750607 GCF_053919585.1 Euprymna scolopes
GACAGCTTATATATGTTTATATATATATGTGTATATATATATATATAAAAGAAGATAAATAGATAGATAGATAGATAGATAGATATGTCTATATATAGATATAGATATCTATATGTCTATCTCCATATATATCTAAATATCTAAGCTCTGGATAAAGATACCTAGAAAAACGTTTCATGCATTTAAGGTATTATTCATTCCATAAAATTTCAATATATCATATATGATATGCAAACGTCAAATGAAAAAAAATGTTTTACAGAAAAAAATAAAATTCACACATGCTTTTTAAAAGAATATCCTCTATTAATTCAGTAATAACCCTCATATTCATCTGTGAATACAACTAGATCTCAATGGGAGCTCCATCAAAGAATATACTGCATCAAGCATTACTACAAGACAGATTTTTTCAATAAAATTCTGTATACTTTTGTGTATAATTTCAAATGTGAAAAAAAAACACTTCAAAAGGAGCATTCAGGGCCGAGTTGACCACTTCGAAATCTATGGAGCAATGAAATTCTTCATTACAATTAGTTAGAATTGTTCAAGCTATTGAAGACACAAAAAAGTGCACAGCGGATCTGATAGATAGTACATGTGAATCAGTGCAGCAGTGTCTAAAACACTCTGCTCAAGAAGGAGTTGAAAACCCTGTACACATTGCTTATTGTAAAATTATGATGACAACAAGTTAGCGCTTACAACTAAAGCCTATCTCAGAGTTGACTGAAAAAAAAACTTTGGAAGCTGGTTATCTATTTCAAAACTGATTTCGTGTAGGCACTGAATATCCCAGACCTTATTTGTTTTCCTCAGATTTCTTTTTGTGGGTCTATCTTAAAGAAATATGCATGCAGACCCAGTACCATCATAAAACTATGTGAAGCCACCAGGAAGAATGTCAGAACCATACCTCAGCTGGGTTGTAAATATGTCATGGGTAAATTAGTGTTGTGCCTCAAAATATACACAAAGCTAAATAGAGGCTCTCTTACACACGTGCTCTAGAAAAAAGAAAAGGAATCCAAAGATTCTTGTTTTGATATGATGTTTAAACACAAAAAAAATAGTTACTTTTATTAAAGAGGTAGGATCACACTGTATTTGTAATGCTTTCTTTTCAAGCTATGTCCAATTCAAGAGATATGAAAGCATCTTATCTGAAGAAGGTATATAATATTCCAAATATCATGTGGAATGAATAAAGCCTTTCACACATAAAACGTTTTCTAGTGATTTTTTATATCATAAAGGAATATATTTGGGCTGTAGATGTCTGCATTTTTAATGAATCATCCATAACACTATCCTTTTGCCAGAACATGGTCAAATTTATTTTTGCCTTGCCTCTTTCACTTCCAATTTCTTCAGTCATGTATTTCTCAGATTCAGTCAATCTCTTTACCTATTTATTTTGTAATCTAAGTTGACTTTCTCACGCATGAATTATTCCCTGACATTTTTTTCTAGTTGAAACGCCTGATAAAAAGGTGATATCTTGATTCTTTTAACTTGAAAACATAAAAATCATGAATAAATAAAAGTAAAGAAAAGAATGCGTGCATGCAGAGAAAAATAACATCTGCACATCAAAATGTCATCAGCAAAATGTTTATAACCGTTATTAAAAAAGGCAGAGAGTGTTAGAAATCTGGAGAGATTTGTTGTCACTCCAGGGAACACCACTTGTTATTGCCAATGAGAAATTGTTGATAATATCATGTGTGAGAACTCCTAGTGTATAAATAATACTACCAAAAATAAAAATAATCATAGTAAATCTATAAAATTTTAAGGTTATTTGGTTTAACATGTGGATAAGAGATGAAAATTACAGAATTTAATTCATATTGTGCTTGCAACTTATACGAACCCGTGTCCAAAATATTGCTACTTTCTTTAATTATTTTTTTGCTAGAATTGGCATAAGTTGAAAATAAATTGGCAATGATTGTCACTTCCATGAATCATCTACAGTTTTTGTTAAAGATATTTTTGTTATCGGACTACATAATCGGTTTCATAAATAACTTTGAGAAAGATGTGACTTTATATATCCTATCCTTATCTATGAATTAAATATATAGTAAGGTAGAATAGACTGTCAAACTTCCATTGTGCAAGGAAAACCCTGAAACACCAGTCTTTTCCACTCATTCTATACTTTTCCTTATCCAAGTTATGCCCAGTTCAAGAGACATGTGGTTGAATATTGTGCAATTTTTGCTTCATTAAAGACACCTGATGCAGGCACTTTTAAAGATGGCATCGAGTGTCTCTCAAAACTGACAGAAGAACACCTCTTACACATATGCATTTATGTACACAGATGTATACATACTTGTAAGCATATACACATATAAATACACTTCCACACACCTGATTATATATATTACGTATACATTTCAATAATAAAAAATATACATAACTTACACTGCAGACAACTCACTGAATAAGCTATTTTCACCAATTGCAAGCATGCAGTCAAACAGTGAATAAGATCTTTTCAAATTACACCAATTTTAGCAAAAAAAGATGATTAAAGTAAATGATAATAGTTTGGACACCGAGTAAAATAGTCATATCCTCTCACACTTTTGACTTTATCCATCTGTCTTTTTGCTCTTTTTTTCATATTTAAACTATATAGAATAAGAATTATCCAGATCTTTTGATCCCCTCTCTAAAAAGTAAAACTGTCCAGGATGAAGAAGTTGTTTTAGAGTAATGTTGAAACCAATTTAAGTGACCAAAAGAGAATTTGACTAATATTTAAATAATCTATTATATAAAAGGCAAAGTGACAGAAGCATCGGAACGTGAAAAAAATCAGTATAGTTTTAAAGATCAGTTTCTTAAAATATCGAAAAATAGGCCAAAAACATTAATTCCTTCACCCTCAACTGGGCAGTTTTCTACAAGAAGGGAGTGTTTTCTTCATCAACATTTACGGAATTCATCATCTTCTTTTAATTCCAACGCTCACAAAATCTGGTTTCGCTATGGACGCATCAGCTAAGACATTAGGGTTTTTTTTTAACTTCGTTTCCTTCTTTGCATTACGGGTTTGAGCCTGCCTGCCCACTACCACTTTTTTTTTATTTTAACACCTCTCTCTACCCGGGCTGCCCACTGTTGTTTTGATTCTCCCCCCCCCCCCGACTACTACCACTTTTTTGTAACACCTACTCCTCTCCTGGAGGTCCTTACTACATAGCAACGCCGGTTACACCCGCTAGTATATATATACATATAAATATTCATATATAGCCACACTGATAAGCTGTGAAACAGCGAAACAGTACTGTATGTGGATGACTATATATATACACACATATATATATATATATATATATATACATATATATATGCATATACATACATATATATGTATGCATATACATACATATATATATGCATATACATGCATATACATACATATATATATGCATATACATATATATATGTGCATATATATATGCATATATATATGCATATACATATATATATACATATATGCATATAAATACATATATATATGCATATATATATACATATATGCATATAAATACATATATATATGCATATATATATACATATATGCATATACATACATATGTATATGCATATATATACATATATATATGCATATACATATATATATATGCATATACATACATATATATACATATATATGCATATACATACATATACATACATATATATATGCATATACATACATATACATATATATATGCATATACATACATATACATATATGTGCATATACATACATATACATATATATATGCATATACATACATATACATATATGTGCATATACATACATATATATATGCATATACATACATATATATATACATATACATACATATATATATAGGCATATACATATACATATATATGCATATACATAAATATACATATATATATATATACATACATATACATATATATATGCATATACATACATATACATACATATGTATATATGCATATAAATACATATACATACATATATATATTCATATACATACATATACATATATATACATATATATATGCATATACATACATATACATATATATACATATATATATATGCATACATATACATATATATACATATATATATGCATACATATACATATATATACATATATATATGCATATACATACATATACATATATATACATATATATATGCATATACATACATATACATATATATACATATATATATGCATATACATACATATACATATATATACATATATATATGCATATACATACATATACATATATATACATATATATATGCATATACATACATATACATATATATATGTATTTATATGCATATATATATATATGTATATGTATGTATATGCATATATATGCATATATATATGTATATGTATGTGTATGCATATATATACATATATGCATACACATATATATACATATATATACGCATATATATATATGCATATACATACATATACATATGCATATATATATGTATATGTATGTGTATGCATATATATACATATATGCATACACATATATATACATATATATATACGCATATATATATGCATATACATACATATACATATATATATGCATATATATATGCATATATATACATATATATATATGCATATACATACACATATATATACGCATATACATATATATATGCATATACATATATATATATGCATATACATACATATGCATATATATACGCATATACATACATATATATATGCATATAAATAATATATATACATATATACATACATACATATATATATATATAAATATATATACATTTGCATACATAGACATATGTATATCTATACAGATATAGAAAGAAATATATGCATAAATATATAGTATAAAAATTAGCAAGATACAGATAAATGCAATAGTTTCTTTGTTTCTTTTTTTCTTTCTTAAACTATTCAGGGTCTTTTTTTGTTGTTGTTGTTTGTTTTTTTTTTTGTCCACCAAATTATAACTTTATGAATATAAAACTACATTTTAATAGAATGCTCTGTTTTATCACATTTTTATGTTATCACTTTTAGTGTACATCACAATATATCCCACTGCAAACTTCCTCAATTTGCATCCAATGTGTTTTCCTTTTTGTTACATTTATTTTTATTCCTTAAATAATGTTTATGTTGTTGAATTGAAAGTTCTGTAGCTTAGATTTATTTTGTATATTGAACAAGGAACAATTTTTAACAAGACAGAAAATGAGATTAAGTCATATTTTTAAAGAGAGATAATTTTCTGTCTATAAGTATAAGAGCTATTGACAAAAATTCTTCCTTTGTATTTTTGAGATTACTGTTGCAATGTATGAATAGATTCACTCTTTAGTTTACTTCAAGTTGTGGCAAATAGTTTGTTTTTCTTTTCACTAAAAGAAAAGAAACTACATCTTTTTTTCATGAATCATATATTTGATAAGAGCTGAAGAATATACCAACCAAACATCAGGTATACAAAAAGATCAAATAACAGAAAGGCAAATATGATAAAGTAATTTTATCTAAATAAGTTTTTTAATTCTCAACGGAAGGCTAATTCAGAGTTCTCCAAACTTTTTTTTACAGTAAACACTTTCATAAAACTATTAAGCTTTTATTGATTTTGTTTTGTTTTTTTTTCAAATTGATAAAAACACTTCTAAATGTTATGCTTAAATAAATAAATTTTCATAAAATAATATCCAGTTATAGTCATATATTCTTAATCCTAATTAGAACTCTAAAACACTATTATGCATTTATTTTAACTTGTATAACCCAGTGCCAATTCTATGGTTGTTTATCTATTGTCTTTTCATTCTCCTAAAAATACTTGTCATCTAAATATCATTTAAATATAAAATAAAAGTCACTTTTAAGATGACGACGATGACAAAATTCTATTTATGACTTCTTAATCGGTTTTGGAACAATTCATTTTGAAATAGATAAAATCTAAATTTTGGCAGCCAGTAACATCAGATACTTATCAATTACTTCTTTGCATTTCATCTTTGATGATCAGGCGATCTCATTTATTAAAATGTGTATGGGATCGATATAGTAAGATACAAGCATATTGCTATACAAATTCCTAGTATTTTATATATTTTTGTATGGTATACTTATTAAAGGATATGTTGATACATTCATATATTTATTCCAAAAACGACAATTTTCACATGCTTCAATAATCTCTTGTAGCCTATCCATTTACATAATATAGTGAATCGAGATTATAAAAGTAAAAAAAAAGGAACAGACTAGTTTTTACAAATTTCACTAGAAAATTTAGAAAAATATATACAATGTGTCTGGAAAGTAATTCCTTATTACATTAAAATCGCATAATGTATTACTGAAATATAATTCTTACAAGAAATGGATATAAGTGTATAGAATAAGCTTTTATTTAAAATTTAGGCATTCACCATCAATTTCTCAAGCCATCTGAGAACCGCATCAACTGATTCCACAAGCTTGAATCTTATTAGCATGTTATGAGTAGTAACGTCTCTCTGTAGTTCGGGCAGAAGTGGCCGTCATAGTAGCAATATGACAGCAGAAATGTCTGTCTTCCTCTTTCCCTTGATTTTGTAATAGGGTAAAAATTAAAAAATTAAAAAACAACAATATTCTTCCTCTATGGCATAATGTTATTTTGTTATTTTATTCATACAAAGTTACAGATTACATAAACTTTTTCTCAGATGCTCTTTGGGAGGGGATATAGAGTTTTGAAAAAGATGCCCAAATCCAATGAGCTCGTCAGCCAAAGAGAACGATTTTGCCATCTTCTTCACTATATGTCATTTAAGACTTCTCACCCATTACATCATTTCCTAACATGTAGTTTTAATTTAAATTTTTAACTTCTAATTGAGTTTTTCTACTTACTCTAACTTTATATGGAAAATCCCTTTTTAACATTAATTTAATACACCAATGTCCAATAGTGCTACAACTCAACACAAGTATTTTTTCAAATCTTTATTAAATTTAAAGTGGTTGCAATCTCATCGAATGTAATTTTCAACAATACACACATTTTAATCTGCATGCTTCCTTTTAGACTAACATCTCTTTTTTCTGATAATCCAATTTCATGATGCATGATCAAATGACACAAGAAAATGGAACAGATAAAATAACACAGGTAAAAATGATGGAAATGTGAAAATATGAAAACTTATGAATTATCTTCTGGGTAGGTAGATACAATCAAACAATGCAAATGGGAAAAAAGAACTTTGAAAAAAAAAAATCAGATTAATATAAATTACTTACCCCTAGCATGGGAAATAATTAGACCTTTTTTTTCGTGTCATTTTTTCTGTCTTTTATACCTGTATAATTTTACCATGCTATCTTGTTTGCAACAATTTCATTTTGGCATATAAAATTGGGAAATCTACAATAAAACAGATAAAAATGGTACAAGTGAAAAAATCGAAATCATAGCACAACTATAATAGTTTAATTTTAATCTTGAACAATGTTTATAGATGACTTTCTGTGGGTATTTACTTTTTAATAAATTATTCCTATTAGTTGTGGTATTTTCCCCATTTTTCCATTTCCATCCTTTATTATCTGTAACATTTTACTGGGACATTTTTACCAATGCTATTCTTACTAAAATTTGATTTAGACTAAGGTAACAATGGCTCTTTTATAAAATGGCACAATTAAAATAGTGCAAATGAAAATTAGAAAAGAACAAAAAACGAATGGCATAAAATTTATTAATACTGTAATCCTAAAAAGTGTTGATACATAATTTTTAACTGGTATTTATTTTTAATAAACAATTGATATTAACTGTACAATATCTTCCTCTTTGTTATTTCAATCTTACTATTTTCATCAGTGTCATTTTTATAATGTACCATCAGAATCATGTATGAAAATGAAAACACAATTATCTGAACTTAAAACATTCATATATTTTTCGATCTGAAATAAATTTTCATGTTTTATTGGCATTTATGCAATAGCAAATAGAATTACTCCTTATAAATGTACAAGAGTAATTTCAATTAATATTTATTTATACTGATTACACAAAGAATGCATCACAGTATTTTCCATCTTACTCTTTTTGCTTGAAGTAGAAATTGTAGATTAAAGAAAGAATGATTCATTTCAGTTAGCGTCTTTTATTTTATTTTCTGGATCAAATCAAGTATCGATTAATAAATTTACATGCTCCAATTTTAAAGAGTGGGATTTTTATTCACTTGATTTTATTTTAGTGCATTTATTACTTATAGAATGAAATTTGCTAACCTTTTAACATTCTCTAACCAAACTTAAATTTTATATGTTTATCGGAATAAAGAAAAACAATTGTAAATTCAAATTTTTTTCTACTTGAGAATGTCCTCATATTTCGTTTTGTGCACCATGTTATTTTTGGATTATTTGATTTTTTTTTTTGTCATTTTTTTCTTAAAATCTACGAACAAATAACATCATGTTTGAACAATGAAATGATGTAATCTATAATAAAAAAAATATTGAAAAATTAGAATTCAATATAAAAGTTTTAACTATTTTCCACATCAAATTTTTTATAACTTCTTTTAAGAAATATATTAACTTGAATTTAGCCATTGATTCCTGTTTTGTTTTTTCTAAATTATTTTTTCATGGCTTCATTTATTGCTAGTATATAAAATTAAACATGAACTATTACATATACGAGGTTCTGCCCATCAGTCAGTTTATTATACTTAAGTTTGAAATAACATTTTTGTTGGTCAGTCATGCTTAAGTTTAAAATATTAGTTTTATATACTTTCATCTCCATAAAAAGCTCAATCCATACATGGGCAGAAAGGCTTCAATGGTTTAAATTTAAATGTGTCCCCTGTCTAGATTTGTTATCTACCAAATATCAAGTCTACCTTACTTGTATATATTTTCCAAATGTATTTCTGTGAAAAGTAACATTTGACCAGTGGTATATGAAATTGGCAAGCTACTCCTACAGTTAATCGACATCATGCGAAACACAACTTCCATGGAAAGAAAAATATAAAAGAAAATCAACCTAGACCCACACGTAAACACACTAGACAGTAATTTATTTTGGTTTGTCATTTTGGGGTGATTGAATATAAATCATAATACCTAATACATATAAATATATATATATATATATATATATATATATATATATATATATATATATATATGTATATATATACATGTATATATAAATATATATACATATATACATACATATATAAATATATATATAAATATATATATAAATACATATATAAATATATATATATACATACATATATACATACATATATATATGCATATATATACATACATATATACATATATACTTATATACGTACATATATATACATACATATACATAGAGACATACATACATACATATATATATGTACATACAAATATATATATATATACATACATACATATATATACATATATGATGATTGCAACGTCTTGTCAGACGAGTGCCACTCCTTCAGACATTTAAAATTCATGAGCCCAAATACCTGAGGGAGTATCTATACAAATATGATGTTACAGAGTCTTAGCTTTGTACGACAGCTAAGTCTCTCCCTCGGTTCAAAATGTTGAGATCCAGCAACAAGCAAGAGCAAGATAGCCAGCAACAAATTAAACTGCAGACCAGCTTAATGCGAGTAATGGTCTTCCGCTTTATGGTTTTTTTTAAATCAGAGATTTGCTTCTCCTAGAAAGGTTGCCTTCACCACGGCTTACGGGAGCCCTCTCCACCCCAATATACATATACACACACAAATATACATATATACATATATATATACATATATATATACATATATATATATGATGATTGCAACGTCTTATCAGACGAGTGCCACTCCCTCAGTCACTGAAAATCCATGAGTCCAAACATGACTTTTTTAGTCCTGCCAGCGAATTCGCACGCTCAAGCAGACATGACACTGAAGATTGTCATTGGCATACATACATATAAATATATGCATGCATGCATACATATATACACACACATATATATCTATAAACATACACACATATATACATATGTACATGCACAATGCATAATACACATACATACATATACATACACACATGCATACATACACATGTACATACATATACATACACATATATACACACACATACAAATACATACACACATATACATACATATACACATACATATACGTACACATATATGCACATACACATACCTACATACATATACACATACATATACGTACACATATATGCACATACACATACCTACATATACATACACATACATATATATATGCATTCATACACATGCATATATATATGCATATATACACATACATACACATGCATACATACACATACACATATATATGCATATATACACACATACATACAAACATATATATACGTATATACATACACAAACAAACGTATTCGCCTGTAATATTGTTTTTGTATGCTATCGATTTCTCCTGACGAGATGATAGCTGAAAGAGCTCTCCGAGAAATTCTCATATATTGTATTCAAATCCTTATATAAATTTTGTACCTCCAAACATATATATATATATATATATATATATATATATATATATATACTTGTGTTCGGGCATTGACCTTACTTGACCATTGTGAAGCAGCACATTAATGACTTATCTTAATACACATTCAAAGTCTTAATTCTGCTCAATTTCATATCTGATTAATCGATTTTAAAAGTTTTATATATATATATATATATATATATATATATAAATTTGGAAAACTAAAAAGTTTTGTTAAAAAGGTTTTTTGCAAGGAGGGTGAATGGCAACGTATCAATCTATTGGTTTCTTGAAAGTCTAGACTATATAAGCTCTAATAATAACATGTACTATTGGGCACTATTGAATATATATAAAATTTATTACTAATAACTTTGAGTTATCTTATATGTATATATATTATATACAGATTGTTATGTATTTGTGTTCATAGGGAGAGAAATTTATATACATTACATATATATATATTATACATCTGTAGCAAAATTCATCATTTTTCTTGGATTTTCTATAGTTTTGAGACTGAAAAACAGTTTGGTAAATTAAATATGAATTATGTATAATTAAATGAAATCATAACTTTTCTTGTATTTTTAGTGAGAATGATGATAAAGATCAACAAATATTTTTTTCATTGTTGTTCAGTTTATTTTTTACATTTCAGTGAATGTTTGTTTACCTGTTGTTGTATTCTTTTATTTCTGAATTGCAGGTAGTAGTTCCAGTTTGAATATCCAGCCACAGAATGGAGATTCTGAGGAACCTGCATTTGGTGGTCCTAAACCTATGTTGCCTTATAGTTCCATGTTTATTTTTGGCCCAACTAATCCGTAAGTCCTAAATGTTTTGCATTAAAAAACATATATATATATATATATATATATATATATATATATATATATATATGTTTATCAGTAATACATTTTTCATAGTGATTGTTTTGGCAGAAAGTTTTTGCGTTACTGTAGGTCAAGCATAAAATTTTCAGATTATCAAAAAAGATATTTTATAAAAATTACTTGTTAACGAGGAGTGTGTAATTTATGTCAATGTATTGAAAGTTGATAACTCACATTACAATTGATAATAATAATTTGACGATAGGATTTACAATCAGATAATCACATCCTCTCTGATATTTTTCATATTTCTGAAATTAATTTTCACTACTATCGATCAAACATTAATTCTTTTAAATAATATGGAAAAATTATTAGCTTGATTTTTACAATATAGATTCAATTCACTACGCAAGTTTACTTTAAATCGCCCACTCATAATGTGTATGAATCCTAAATAATAGCTACAAGGTCCCATGACAATACTGAACACATGTTCAAAGGGCGCTGTTTCACAATTTGTCATTGTTCTGAGGGAGACAACTCTCTTTTACTAAGAGATTAGTTCATTTTTTTATCTCATAATTTAGGACGCTAATATGCTGTCAGTAAAAAACATACTTTTATGTTTTTCGTTCTTTTAGAGAACTTGTATAGTTTTTAACAGGTGCTTCTGCAGTTTAATTAACCGTTTTTACGTAAGTAACGCACCGACATTAATCGAGCAGAAGAACCGTTTAATATTTCATAAAAATTCTGTTTACATGGAGGGTGGAGAGGCGGGGTGTTGTGGCGGCCACAGGTGCTTCTTATTATTAACAATTCTTCTGCTCGGTTAATGTTGGCACGTTACTTACGGAAAAACGGTTAATTAAACTGTAGAAGCACCTGTTAAAAACTATACAAGTTCTATAATTGAATACCCCCCCAAAAAAAGAATGAAAAACATAAAAGTATGTTTTTGTAAACCGCTCGTGAAAACTTACTGACAGCATTATTAGTGTCCTAAATTATGAGATGTGTAGAGGAAAAGAAGTTTAAGTGAAATTAAATTTCTATGCCCAAAACAAAATAATAAAAAAAAAAGGAATAAAACAAAATCAGACCTCCTTCTTGTTTAAAATGCACTGCATTTATTTTTCAACAAAAATAACAAGACGAACAAGCAAAGGTCCGAACGGTAAAAGTTCTTGAGAAATCATTATGATTAGAATGTTCAAAATAGGAGAAAAATCCTTTGTGGAATTAGTAAGATTAAAAAGTCATGTTAGATAGAAAGTCCTTCGTTAAATTAATAAGATTAGGAGGTGAAAGTCTTGTGTGAAAATAATATCCTTATTTCAAGGTTTGTGTTTTAACTGGCGAAGTTCGCCTTATTCAAAAGTTCCATGAGGAAAGTAGTCCGTTGTTATTAATTCTTATAGAAAATGTATGGAATGGATGCTTGTATGCACAAGTGTGATTTTTTGGGTGCCTGCGTGGTGTGTGTAATTATGGTTTTGATAGATTTGAAAACGACGATGAGAGGAAAACGAGATGCATGTTCTCGTATCACGTCGGAGCGAGAAGAGAAGAAGAAAGAAGGAAAAAAGGAGAGAAAGAATGTTTGTTGCATTTAAATACTTTTTGATTCGGCTCCAGCACAAGATTGCTGCTGCTGGTATTTGGTTTTTGGAAAAGCGTTAAAAAGACAATCTTCTAAATTTTCTGATTGGTCGCTTGAGTCACGTGGTACTGTCTTCAACTACGTCCGCCAGAATATGTCCATTTTACTTTTGTTGTTGTGAAAAAAAGCGTGTGGGCGTATTTGACATTATGTCGTTGCTAGAAGAACTTATTTTGTGCAAATGCGCGAGGAAATTGAAATGAATAAACTTTCGTTCATTTGCACACGCGCGTGTGTGAGTGGAGTGAGTGATAGAGCACAGGTGAAAAAAGTTAACGAATCTCTTAGTAAAACAGAATTGTCTCCCTCAGAACAATGACAAATTGTAAAACAGCGCTTATTTTGACGCATATAGCCTTGTTTTTAACACGTTCATAAATTAATAAAATGAACAAGTATTTATGAAATGCAAACAAACAGCAATATTGCATATATTGGCAGTAAAACAAAGTTCAGGTTTGTGCACTTTGAAAGAAACACCGATATTTTAAAATTAATATTATTTTAATATTAATCGAATATTTAATAAAACTTTTTAAAAAATACACTAAAAAAATGCTCAAAAATCCTATTAAAAAAGAAGTCTTAACATGTATGGAATCTTATTGCGTAAAACTGGACGCACGCATTGTAGTCGTTTCGATTGAATTTCTGAACGCTGTTTTGCATAAACGGTTCATTTTCTTTGTCTTAATGAGTAGAGTACTTATGCAGTGGGTGCTATGTTTTTAGGTAGAATTTTGATGCTTATTCAAATTGGCACTTGTAGTGTCAATTAAAAGTAAAGAAAATACATAAAAGTCTGTATGATGTATACTCGTTAGAGAATGAAGATGTCATATTCCAAAAATTACGTAAATCTATCAAGTTCTTGTTTTTAACAAAGAAAATCAAAATTTACGATCTTTTACGATTTTACTAATATTGAACATAAGTCTAAGTCTGTTTATTAATCTCAACACTTCGATTTGAATTGTCTCCCCTTATTTATTTCATCTGATTTCCATGCTCGACGATAACACTACGATTCGCCTAATCATAAAATTTGATTTTCTTGAATAAAAAAAATACTTGTTCAAATTACGTAATTTTTGGAATATTTCATCGTTTCGTGACTGGTACTTACATCATACAAACTTATATGTATTTTCTTTACTTTTAATTGTCGCCATGTCCCAATTTCAATAAGCACCAGATTTTTTAAGCTAAATCTAATTTTTACGCTATTCTTATTAATTAAATTGTTGGTGAAAGTACAGAATAGTTACAAAACCCTTCACTTTTCCATGTTAAGAATGGGTTTCTAAATAATAATGTTAAAGGTCTGCAGGCCGCGTATCTGCGTGTATTACACAATAAATCATTTTTACACAATAAATTATTATTTTGTAATTATTCGAATATTTATTGAAAATAAAAATAAGGAAAACTGAAACTATTCTTAAAATCCTTACATTGTAAACATGGTTATATTTTTAATCGTTTTTCTCGAAGTTTCCCACTCAGGCTAAGCCGGGTAAAGATTTCTTGTCTATTTTAAAACTAAAATAAAAAAAATAAATAAAAATTGTATCACGTAGTACTTATAACGGAAAGAAAATGTTTTATTCTAAAAGGCATGTAAATTGATTAAGTAATTTTATTTTGAAATAAGAACATCAAATTTTATGAGTATCCAAGAAGTTACTGTCTCGTCCGCCATTTGGCAAAAAAAAAAAAAAATGGTGAAACAAAAAAACGAAGGAAAATAACTAATTCATACTAGATTTATTGTACTCATGTAGTCATGCACTTATTGAACCGTACTGAAATAATAACGTTATTATTTAGAAAGCCATTCTTAACATGGGGGAGAGGAGGGTGTTTTGTAATTATTCTGTACTTTCACCTAACAATTTAATAATAATTTAAAAAAAAACGATGTCGTAAAACTTTAATTAAACTTAAAAAATACTATTTTAAAATAGCGCGGTCCAAAGCACCGATTTTTTGCAATGCCTACAAATTCCCATTAATCTCTTAAAAATAATTTCCTTTATAAAAATAAATCTACTTGATTAATTTGCGTGATTTTTGGAATACGATATTTTCGTTTCATCACGAGAATATCATAGAATTTTTCCTTTATTTTTATTTTTTATATACATGGGGAATTCTGGACAATAACTACGTCTAGTCATAAATAAAAATTAGCAATCTGTGCATTTTTTAACTTGAGTCATTTCACTATTTCAAGATGGCGTTCCTTGTCGTCTGCTTCAAATTGACTAAACTTATTTTAAAATAAAGTTTAGTCAATAAAATTTCTTTTAATACTTTATTCTTAAGCTATAATTTTTACACTTTACAGTTGTTTTTAAATCATTTTTTAATCACATTGGGACGAAATTTCGAAAATCATAATACTGGACTTTACATGAAAACAATGGTATCTACGTATTCCTCGTATTTTTAAGAGGATTTTATCCAAAAACTACGAAAATCGATAAGGTAGAAAATTATTTATTAAAGAACATAAAAATAAAAGTTGATGAAAACGATCGTAAGACACAGCAGTTTCCAAAAGGGAGGTAATTTTCCGTTTTGATTTAAACAAGATAGCGGCAATTTTCACTTGCTAACACGATTAAAGTTGTTTTATTTAATAATTCAGCAATATTCAGGTAATTTCAAGTGCATAATTTGGAAGCTACCATTGTAAATTATTAGAATTGCCAAAAACATTAGTTGAAACCATTATGTTTTTTTCTGAAAACTCTATTTATGGACTACAAAATCGCGTCCCAATTCTGTAGAAGCGCCAAAATTATTTTATCACGCCCTCCCAGCAATTATCCTTCAAATGCAATGTCAACAATTTTAAAAGTGATGCAATATTTTACTTTTGCGAAATAAAATTAGTTTAAGAAATTTTTCATATTTCAAATAATTTACAAAACTAAAAATAAAAAATCTGAACGCATGGGGGAGGTACTTACGCAGAATACGGACCGCGCTAAAATAATAGCGTTAGAAACCCATTTTTAAACTAAGGAGGGCATTTTGTAATTATTCTGTACTTTCACCTAACAATTTAATAAACATTACCGAAAAAATCATATTTAATTTGAAAATATATCTCAAATATTTTTTTTAATAGAACGATTCGTATTCTGCATAATTAACTTCTTTTTTTTCACTCGACTAATTATAACAATTTAAGAATATCGTCTGCTTAATTGACTTACCTGTTTTTACAGAAAAATGTTTGTTATCTTGGATATTATGATTCGAATTCAAAATACATGGAACACTCATAACTTTTTCTTCATTAGTCATTCAATTATTTTTGTGAAATTATGTATTTCGTTTAACAATATTAAATTTGCATCATTAAATGAGAAAAGTAAGATGCGCGTTCTTTTCTGGCGTTTTAAATAATAATAGTTCCGCAGTTGACTTCTTTTTTTTTTTTTTTTGATTAGTCCTAAACTTATGCACACCAAAAATAATAGATAATAGAAATTTATGAGTATGAACATTTATTTTAACAATAATTTTTAAAAGGTTCACAATGCATCCTTTCTTTTAATTAATTTATTTTATTTTATTAATTTATTTTATTTTATTAATTTATTTTTTTTTATTTATTTATTTTATTTTATTTATTTATTTATTTATTTATTTATTTATTGGGGGGGTACTAACTAGTGCATCCTTTCAACGAGACGTAACTCAGCGTTCGCTCGGCTTTCCCCGAAACATGACGTCAACAGTTCGGGTTTAGCTGCTGCTGTCTGATGTAACATGGCAATCAGCCCATGCCCCATCACAACGCTGCGCGCTTAGTTTCAACTCGACGCGCGTGCGCGCGAGTGCTACTTTCGAGCAGCAAACGAGAAAATGGATACATATTGGAAGAGAAAAAACATAAAAATAAAAAATAAAAAAAGCCACCATTTTTTTTCATGCAAGTCAGTCAAGAGAAGGGCAAAACATGAATTTGACCGTCTTGGGCCAACAACAGCTACAGATACCGGACACCGTAATTGACTTTGGTCAACAGCGGAAACTACTGCCAAAAACAATACAATGTGTTGCGAGGCTATTAGCATCCAGTATGTTAACCCTGAAAACTGAAGAAAAGTAAAAAAATGAGCCAGGAGAATATTAAATTTATATAGAATTTTTCTCGAAATAGAAAATAAACAGAAAAATTAGCTTCTGCAGAGACAGGACATGTTCATTGAAATCGGATCTTTTGATAGGGTTAGTAAAGGTAGTTCTTCGAAGTCCCAGGGTCCGCAAGCAGGTTACGTCTGGCTGGTCAGTAATTGAGGTACTGCACGTGTGAGGCTGTCTAAGAACCGAGTTGTCCTGAAAATGGGCGGTTGATGAGAGGTGTCTTTAAATGGACAGTTGTAGTATTGTTGGTGCGGACGACGAGTAGCAGGTGCAGCAGATACGCTGAGAATATCAGTGCACGTATCATTGCTGTCAGGTTGACTACTGCCTGCAGAGTAGTTTGCTGTAGCACTCGTATGAGTGAGCAGGGAGCTGGTGTGCCTGCTGATTTCAAGATGCCCATTGACGAGATGGAGAAATCATCGCTCTTTTATAGCGATTTCAATCTGAAAATTGTCTCCAAATTCAACTCAGAAAATATGCTTTTTTCCGCATTTTGATTGGCTATAAAGTCAATAGCCTCTGTCACGTGGGTGTCTTCACCTACGTCTGCCAAAGAATGGGTTTGGTTGAGTCGAGCTGATGAAATATTTTTGTTTCTTATACAGAAGGGTGCATGCATGAGAGGCAAATTTTACACATTTCGTTTAGGGGAGTTGAGGTAAGAGACATCTTCCTTCATCCAAGCGGGTTTAATGTGATCAATGGAGACTGTGTCTTTGTTGTTTTCCGTATTATAGTGAAGTGTTTCTTGGCTCACTGTAAAACTTTGAACAGACCCTCGTAATTTGGTGTGAGTGGTCTGTTAACTGAGTCATTTTTGACAAAAACGAATCTGCTTTTCTCCAGGTTTTGAGGCAAATTCCTATCGGCAAGGAGGGGTGTATGTAAGTTTCGATATTTTGTGACGGAGGTTCTGCGCAAATGATCTTGTTGAGGTTGGAGCTGTGTTCTGAAGAGTGTGGAAATATTGGCCTGGCAGAGAGAGAGGCATCCTATACACTAGTTCTGCGGTTGAACACCGTAGGTCGGTTTTAAGCACATTGTGAAGAGACAGCATTGTCAAAGGAAGGTTTTCGACTCAGTCATGTATGCTGAGTTTCATTGATAGGGATGTCTTCAAAGATTGGTAGAACCGTTCAACAAGTTTGTTGACACATGAGTGGTATGCTGTTGTCTTAATATGTTTAACGCCGAGTAACTTGGAGAATTTGTTAAAAAGTGTCACTTGAAATTGTGATCAACGGTCCGTCGTGAGAACCTGGGGTACATCGAAATTCGCATTTCAGTTAGTGAGGACAGTTTTCACCACAGTGGTGGCTGAGGAATATTTGAATGGGACAGCAACCGGCCATCTGGAAAATTGGTCTACGACTGTTAACAAGTAATGGTATCCCAGGAATAGTGGAAGAGGTCCGCCGATGTCTACGTGAAAGCGTGCATCCGGGATGGCAAAAGTTCGGACTGGTGATTTGTTATGCTTGTGGATCTTGCACTTTTTGCATTCTATACATGCAGAAATCCAATTCTTGATGTCCACGTTCATGTTAAGCCAGACGGAACAATCAGCTATGAGTTTGAGTATAGCTCACTTGCTGGAATAAGATAAGTTGTGGAGTTGGTCAAATACTCTCTTCCACAGAGAAGGCAGAATGTATGGTTGTGGTGCTTCTAGCGTGACGTCACCGTATAATGTTTTGTCGCTGAACACAGATGGCAATTCTACTAAATGCAGAGAGGTTTGCTTTATGACGTCAGGTAAGGTTGAGTTGGTTTTTTGTCCATCGGCGATCAGGTTCTGACTCAATAAATTCTCGTCCAGTGCGTTAATGTACGTTCTAGACAGTGTATCAGCAACTGTATTGAATTTTCCTTTGATGTGCCGTATATCCATAGTAAATTGGGATATGTAGTTGAGGTGGCATGTCTTATGGGATGCGTATCTGCCTGCACTCACGTTCATTGCCTTGATGATTGGTTTATGATTGGGAAAAACGTCTGACTGCGGAGATCGCCTCTAGCTAGAGGAACCAATTCTTGGTGTTGTTTTCATTGAATGTTGGTAAGTGTGTCAGGGCCAGGGCGATGCTGATGGAGGGATCGTGGTTGGTGTGTGCACAAGCCATCTTCTTTGATTGTATAACTCACATCGGGTCACCACTTGTTGCGGGGCTAATAAGTATGTTAACCCCGCAAACTGAAGAAAAATAAAATGTGAGTTAAACTCAAACAAAGCAAAGATGACCCAGGCGAATATTAAATTTATATAGAATTTATTTTCTCTAAATAGAAAATAAACAGAAAAATTAGCTTCTGCAGAGATGGGACATGTTTGTTGAAATCGAGTCTTTCAACAGAACTAGTAGTGGTAGTTCTTCAAAGGCTTGGAGTCTGCAAGCAGGTTACGTCTGGCTTGTCAGTAATTGAGGTACTGGCTGGGAGTTGGTCAGAAGCTGGGAAGTTTTCCTTTAGAAAGGCTATGGCCTGCACGTATGAGGCTGTCTAAGAACAGAGTTGTCCTGAAAATGGGCAGTTGATGAGAGGTGTCTTAAATGGACAGTTGTAGTATTGTTGGTGTGGACGACGAGTAGCAGGCGTAGCAGATATGCTTAGAATATCAGTGCGTGTATCATTACTGTCGGATTGACTACTGCCTGTAGAGTCGTCTGTTGTAGAGGTCGTACAAGGGAGTGGAGAGCTGGTGTATTTGCTGATTTCAAGATGCCCATTGACGAGATGGAGAAATCATTACTCTTTTATAGCGATTTCAACCTGAAAATTGGCTCTAAATTTAACTAAACAAATATGCTTTTTTCCGCATTTTGATTGGCTAGAAAGTTGATAGCCTCTGTCACATGGTTTGTCTTCACCTACATCCGCCGAAGAATGGGTTTGGTTGAGTCGAGGGTCAGTGGCTCTTGAAATATTTTCATTTTTCTATACGTTGGCCGGAAGGGTGCGTAAAGGCGCATACGTGAAAGGCGAATTTTATACATTTCGTCTAGGGGAGTTGAAGTATCAACATCCGGTTAGCGAGTAGATATGTGTTGCATGTTGTTATTGTTTTGTTGAGTAGCCCACACCATTGTTTGCTAAGGTGACGGTGAGGCTACGATAAAAAAAAAAAAATACTTGAAAAAAAAAAAGACCCTAACCATAACCTGAAAGAAAGTTTGTTCCAATTTTACTTTCATAAACGAAAAATACTTGAAAGTTGTTTTCCACTTTTCCTTCTTAAAAAATAACTAAATAAATAAATGATCACATTTTTAAACAAAAAAACTTGTTTAAAAAAAGAAAAAAAATTGTTCCATTCAACTTTTCTTGAAAACATTTGCTTAAAATTATTTGACAAAAAAGCACTTATAACCTTTTCTTCACACAGTTAATAAAGTTAAAAATTATGGTAGGGTTATTATTTTATTTTATTTTATTTTATTTATTTACTTTTTATTTTTATGTTTCTACATTTAACATTTTGCTATTTTCTTTTACGTTGCGTTATGATTTCATCGGCATAATCGTCATCATGCTCCGAGGAAAGCCGCGCTAACGCTGAGTTATGTCTGGTTCAAAAGATGCACTAGTACCATTATTTTATTTTATTTATTCATTTTATTCATCATCACCTCCGTCGTCGTCGTCGTCGTCGTCGTGTTCCTCGTCATCATCATCATCATCATCATCATCATTAATAATAATAATAATAATAATAATAATAATAATTAATTAATTAATTAATTAATTAATTAATCAATTAATTAATTAATTAAATGTAGTGTTTTAAATTTTACTATTGAAAATGTTCATCAACTCCCCTCTACCTCCTCATTTCACAATTTCCAGAAAAGTTCAACTGCGGAACTACTATTTTTTAAGGACCTTCAAGAAGAACGCGGTATCCTTTCCCGCAATTTAATGACAATGCAAATTTATTATTAACGAACAAAACTCATTATTTAACTTCAACAAGAACAATTCATTGACAAAAAGAGAAAATGTTATAAATGTTTCCATTTTGAATCCTAATCATGAAAAGAAAATAAACTCATAAATAAAAGGTAAGTCATTTGAGCAGACGATACGCACGCGTCAGTTAAGTGCACGCACACCAGTCATTTTATTTTAACTGTTAATTGATATTTTTTTAATTTCAAATATTTCACATTAATTAAGAAATTGGGTTTGTATTACTGTACACATAGATTCGAAAAAGTTGTCAAAAAAACAAATATAGAACAAATAAATGTTATCAAAGGCAAGATAATTTACTTTTCTACCTAACTGGATATATTTTTTGTGTTTTTATTCAGTGTAACAGGTTTATTCAGCTCGAAAAACATGCAGTGTTTACCGATGTATTGGAAAATTCAAAATGGTGGCCGACTCTCTCTCGGAGAGGGTACGTTTGGGAAAAGGTATTATAAATAATAAACTAGACAAAATACTGTTAGAAATTCGCTCAATATATGTTACCGTGACATAAGTTGACATATATTGAGCGAATTTCTAACAGTATTTTGTCTAGTTTATTATTTATAATACCTTTTCCCAAACTTACCCTCTCCGAGAGAGAGTCGGCCACCATTTTGAATTTTCCAATACATCGGTAAACACTGCATGTTTTTCGAGCTGAATAAACATGTTACACTGAATAAAAACACAAAAAATATATCCAGTTAGGTAGAAAAGTAAATTATCTTGCCTTTGATAACATTTATTTGTTCTATATTTGTTTTTTGACAACTTTTTCGAATCTATGTGTACAGTTATACAAACCCAAGAAATTCTTAATTTAAAGTAGTCGGAAGAAGAATAGGTTAACCTGTACGGATAGGGTCCCGACGTTCTGGCCTCGTTCTGAGATTGGTGAAAAAAATCGTCTGACGTGGGCGGTGTCGAGGCGAAAAATTACCCCTTCGATAAAGTGCCGAGTTGTTAACTTTAAAAAAAAAAAAAAAACAGTTCAAATAATTAGAATTTATTTGGTAAATATTTACTTTAACTACAACAGAGCACTGACCAATAAAATTTGATGTTTTAGAGGTTTTCTGGGTCGCAAATAACGAATCTGATATTCAAACCCGTCGCATATTTACCGTTTGCATGGTATTAACCCTAGAACCCTCGCACTATTTTGTTCCAACCTCACCGCACCGCACCGCCATCGTTTATGCTATTCTTACATGATGCGTCCGCGCATGGACGCGCCTAGTAAGCTGACTTGTTACATCGCGGAAGAATTTTTAAGCAGACATTTGAAATAACAAGAATGTTTTCCAAAACAAAATGTGGTTCAATTTTTTTGTGTTACGTAGTTTTTGATGGTTTTTAATTGATCAAAAACAAATTAAGTTTTCACAAGCGATTTACAAAAACATTTTTATTTTTCGTTTTTTTATTTATTTATTTATTTTTATTTATTTATTTATTTATTTTTTTTTTTTTTTTGCAGGGTGTGTATTAAAGAACTTGTACAACATTTAAGAGGTGTTTCTGCAGTTTAATTTACTGTTTTTCCGGACCCCCCTCCCCACCGTTTTACCATAAGTAACGCGGCAACGCGCCGACATACATCGAGTAGAAGAACTGTTTAAAACAGTTCTTCTGCTCGGTGGTTGACGGCGCGTTACTTACGGTAAAACGGTAAATTAAACTGCAGAAGCAATTAGATTATCTACAAGAACGGTTCAATAAGAACTTGTTTACGTTGAACTTGAAGATGACAATATTGTAGTCAGCTGGAAAGCAGGCCACTGGAACAGAGTTCCACAGACGGACAGTTCTAGGGAAGAAGCTTAAGCTTAATATTCTTATTCTCTATTTTCATCTAATAATTCAATAAACAAAAGATACAGTAAGAAATTCTGCATAAGTATCTGTTATTGAAATGAGGGTGTGAATTTCGCATATAAATTCAACATAAAATAGTCACTGATTCTCGGCTAGGAGTTTCTAACCGGATAGCGTTGGAAGGGCATATAACCGAAGGCCATTTTTGTTAAGGGAGATAAATTTTGTGTGTGTGTGTGTGTGTGTGCTTTATTTTATTTATTATTTTTTAGAAGGGGATATTCGCCAAAAGATTAACATATTATATTAACCGTATCACTAACTCTACGTCTAGATGGGAATTGACAACCTCCTTCTCTCATTCCAAAGATTATTACACTTTCCCATAACCCTAAGTGTTGGTGGCAATAGACCCCCCCCTAACCACCAACACCTCCCAAAAAACTAAGATTTTATTAAAATCAAATATTGTTTACATGTCGCTACTATATGGTCGGGAAATGAGTGATTATTTTATATTAAATTTATATGCTAAATTGATCTCTCGTTCAAAAGTCAAATCTTATATATAGACAGTAGAACCCCTAGATACGGCATTAAAAATTAGTAACAAAATACAGCACAGTATATAAATCAAATAACATAAATAACTCTGTAAGGTGGGGCAAATACCGTAACCATGGGCCGGAAAAACAGTGTGTTCCACATAGTAACCTGAAAAAAAGTATCCTAGAGCCACCGTATCCCGGGGAATATATATATATATATATATAGAGAGAGAGAGTTTTTTATGGGTTTTCAAAGAAAGTGGAATCTGATTTTTCTTTTGGGGTGAACTAGCATAAACTGTTTATCTTAATGGGATCTTTTCAATAAAGATATAATATCAATTATAGGTATAATCTATAGATAATAAGTTTAAAGCAAAATGGAGAGCAGACTTATTGGTTTGTATCAATTTGGCTTAGAAGAAATGATTTGAACTATGCTTAAAAGATACAGTATTAATGTACACAGACATGACAGAAAAGAATAGACACTAAAATAAATATTTTTCCTAAAATTAATATAGGCTTATTTATATTTATAGATAAGAATAGTGTTGAAATAACTTAGAGTATCTGATTAAAATTCCATCTAACAACATTGAAGCATGCCACGAACCAAAGGAGGATCAGACCTATCAAAATTTCTGCAAGGACAAATCATGGTCAACATGAAGCTGGTCTTAGTCAATGCAAAATAGCAGGAAATCTTTCAATAATACTTTTTACTCTTAATAGAGTGATCGTACAATTTACAAGAAAGGGCAAAAAGTGCACAAACCTCATCCAGATTGCCCTGGGCCCTCTGAAAGAACCTTGCGTCTTGTGAAAAGAAATATTGAAGATCCTCTGTGCTAAGCCTCTGATATTGCAACACAAGCTGGTTTCAGTCCCAGAACAGCTACCAGGTATCTTCACAAACTGGGCTACTATGGCAGAGCTGTGGGAATGAAGCCTTTCCTTCGTCCTGCCAATATCAAGTTCAGAAAAGATTGGTCTTGTGAGATGGTGAAGAGACCTATGACCCTTTTGGACAAAAGTCATTTTCTAGAATGAGTCCTATTTACATTATTTTTCGACAATGGAACGGAATTGGTATGAAGGCTCCTTCAGCAAAACTTTGACTTAAAAAGACTACAGCCAACGCTGAAACATGGGAGTTTCTCGGTTATGGTATGGTGTGCAATTTGGAGTGATGGTTGCTCAGACCTGGTGGAGTGCGAAGGAAACATCAATTCTGCTAAATATGTTTCAATATTACATGAAAGACTCCTACCAATATTCTCAAGTGGTAAAATCAACCAATTAAACTCCCTATTTATGTAGTCACTTTGCTAGGGTATCACAACATTGGTTAAGCCAAAATGGGATTAATAAACTTCTATGGCCAAGTCAGTTCCCGGATATGAACCTAATTGAAAACCTTTGGGTATATTAAACCAGAATCTTCACAAAAAAAGTAAAGGAAACTATTTTCTGCTCTTGAACTTTCAGCATTATTGTGTCAGACATGGCAAAAAATTTCTCAAGATGATATTTGTCAATTCGATGCTTAGGAGGGTCCTTGCATTAAAAACAGCATAAGAAATGTCAACCAAGTATTAGATATTAAATTTGTGACCATTTAATTTTGATTTTATTCCATAAATTATATGTTTATTAAAATAAACTGTTTCTATGGGTGTCTATTCTTTTCTGTCATGTCTGTGTATATTAAAATACAAATGTAGAATCAGGGTAAGATTAATGGGCATAAGGAGTTAAGATAATGTCTATAATGCAGAATATATATAGGCAGTGGCTCTCTCTGACATGCTAGAAAATTACACCAGAGAGTATCCTGTACCTCTACAAAGCCACTATACACATATGCATGGAGTATTGTTATCACCTCAGGACTGGCGCATCTGCCACTAGTCTCTCACTCTTAAACAGGGTTCAAAAAAGAGTCACTAACCTAATAGGTCCCACACTAGCAACCAAACTCCAATCTCTGTTCAATCACTCAAATGTTGCATCTTTGTTCCTATTTTACAAGTATTTTAATGGAATGTGCTCTGACAAATTCAAATGCCCCCAACTAATCCAACAAGCAGCAAAATTCCAACCCTACACTGTAGAGGTCCCATGATGGTGGAAAACATTCTACTCAAATAGTTTCTTCCCTTGAATTGCTAGACTTTGAAATTTTCTCCTGGATCCCTGCTTCCCTGACTGTAATAACATACAGAAATTCAAGTGTAATGTGAACAGACATCTCAGTGCTCAACTCCCTACATAGTATCTCTTTAAATTTGGTCACAAATAGTAGCCCTTACATCAAAGTGGCACTGTGTCTTGTTTGGGGTGAAATAACAGTAAAATAAATAAATAAATGTTCTGATTTCAGACCATTATTTCTTTATTTCTATATTTAATAATATATATATATATATATATATATATATATATATATATATATATATATATATATATAACAAAAATATTGACTGAGCAAATCAAAGGTTGTTTAGTTAACTAATAACTGTCATTTGTGTTTTTATGGTAATCAACATTAATCAATCATTAGTTTTTTTAACAGCATCTTTTTTTTTCATATTTTTAATTTCTTTTATATATAGGTTTTTTATTTTGTTTCTTTTTTCAGCGTACGCCGTTTTTGCCATTTTGTGGTAAATCTACGTTATTTTGACCTATTCATCATGATTGTCATTTGTGCCAGTAGTATTGCTTTAGCGGCAGAAGACCCTGTCAACGACGAATCCGTAAACAACCAAATCCTGAATTATTTTGATTATGTTTTCACTGGAGTATTTACGATCGAAATGTTACTGAAGGTAAACACACAGATAAAAATTGCATGTATTTGTTTCATTTGAGTTATCATTTCTTTTAATTGCGATGAAACCTGAACATATTCAGTATTTGTTCATACAAAAGTTATTTAATTTATTTATCTCCTCTTTAGGTCAAATGTTGATTTGATGAAATTATTTCTGTGGAATAAACTGGATTTGAACGTGACACATCCAGGTTTTCAGTTCATGTCATTGACTACTTAGTTACCATCACCAACCAGTTTGATTTCTATAGTTTTCCCAGGGGCTCTGGGGTAATTTTATAAATTCTATTTAACCCATAAATGCGACCCAGTCAGGTATGACAACATCAGATTGAAGTTTAAAAAATCTGATACTAAAAGAATGAATCTGATTGGTTACAAATCAAAAACATAGATTCTGAACTTATCAGCTTCTGGGAGTTAGTTGTAAAACATTTATCTTACAGAATTTGTCACAATATTTTGGTATGGAAAATTGGATATCGTGTTCAGTGTCCATTCCTCTGATAAATATTAATTGTAAGAAGGGTAATGTATAATAGACACAAAAGCCTAAAAAGAAAATAGTTGCTGAGTTCGAGTTTCATGTAAAAACTGAAACTAAAAGAAACCCTTACTCCATGTATAAATTATAAAGATAATTGTTCGTAAGGAAAGTTTGCTTATCGCAAAAAAAACTTTTTTCGTATTAAACAACAGAATCCATATTTTGAACATTTCCATCTCCAACTATCAATTGACTGTGAATAACAGTTCAATGTGCATGGTAAATTGCAGATTTCACATCCTTCAAGAATTTTCTATTAACCGACGATTGGCAATTCATTGAATCATTTTGAAATTATCAGCCAGCATCATAAGTTGGAATATTGTTATTTCTTCAGTCTACATAAAATCATTGTCCTCAACATCATTTACAAGACTTGTTGATTGCATTCTAAGAACTCAGCGTTTATTTTCTTTCTGGGCCACTGTATTTAGACATTACCAAAGGAAGATATAAAGGGATGAGCTTGCTTAGATGAAGTGTTTTGTACTAATCATTTTTTTACATTATATAAATTATATAATCATCAACAAGTATTTAAATAATTCATCCCATTTAAAATGTTTTAACTTTTTTTTAGAATAGAATATTAAGTATTACAAAAATAAAAGATAGTTATTTTATGATGCTATATGTTATGCATGCTCATGTTTGTAATTAAAAAGAAATAAAATGTTTTAAAAAACGTTTTAAGTTTTAACTTACAAAAAATAGATGATCCAACTTTAAAATGTTTTGTAATGTTATTACCATTGCCAATAGTTTCTTCTTCATCATCAGTCATCATTTTCATTTATTTTAAACTGTTTCAAGAACAGTTTTATTTTGAGCAACTTTAGTTATTTTATTTATGCTATTAACAATTTTGTCAGTTAATAAAACAACTGTATGTGAAGTGAAAGGTAGCCAAATAAAATGATCATTTTGCAAATTGCAGAATAGACAATTTTTTATTCACTTTCATAGAAACTTTTGTGTGTATAAATAAAGGAATGTGTAAATATCTCCACTGGATAATCTGTAAAAAGTTGAATATCGAATGCAGCAGCAAATCCTGGGAACATATACAAGAAAGAACAGTCGGAAATAAGTCATACACAATCCACTATGACTAGCCAATTCCTACAGCTATGTCTCTAGAAAATGGAGGCCTTAAACCTGACACAGTGATATGGGACAAGAAGTAGAAAGAAGCAGCCTCAGTAAGCGTTAGTCTCCCCAATGTTGCTAAACAGCAAAGGAAAAAATAATGAAATACCAAAGTCATGAAAAGAAACTGGAATCTTAAGATCTCTACCATTCCAGTTATCATAGGAGCAACTGGACTCATGAAAAAGAATTTAAAAAATTACCTGTTAAATATACCCGGTGAACCAAGTGCAATAGAAATTCAGATAATTGCACTTCAAAGGATGATCAGAATCTTAAAAAGATCTCTCGTTTAGAATATTTGAGTTAGCAAGTGAATATTTGGCAGCCGGTAGGATGCTTCATCCCCAGCTTGAACAAACTAATAAGAAAAAAAAAAAAAAAAAAGACAATTTAAATATTTGTCTCATTTTTTTCATTATTCTTATCTTAGTTATTATGTTCCCAATGTTTCAGCTGGTGTAACCTCCGACCTTCTTCAGGTGCATCTTTTCAAAGTTGAGAATTTCTGTTGACTAAAAGATTCCCAAGTTCAAAAAGATGCACATGAAGAAGGTCAGAATTACATTGGTTGAAACGTTGTGAATTTAACAACCAAGATGAGAATAGTTATCTAAATAATCCAAATAATCTAAAGTATCAATTATCATCTCGAAAATTCTTAAACATTTGTCTCATTGTTATTTAATATTCATTTTTTAGTTTAATTATTTATTATATTTTTATATCATTTTTTTTTCTTTCCCAGATTGTTGATCTTGGGATAATTCTTCACCCGGGATCTTACTGCCGGGATGCATGGAATATTCTGGATGCAACAGTAGTCATCTGTGCTTTGGTGGCCTTTGCGTTCAGGTAAGCATGGAAAAGTTTTGACTACATTTATAAAATAATCATCTACAGTAGAAAATATTGAAATGAATTTTGAGCCCTACTTTATTATTCATTAATTATTTTTATAGATATTTTTTTTTAATTTATATAAATATTTAAATCAATGAACAAACCATTAATTTTAAAATTTTTCTTTCTTTTACAGTGACAGTGCGGGAAGAAATCTCAATACAATTAAATCTTTGCGTGTTTTACGAGTGCTTCGTCCCTTAAAAACTATTAATAGAATACCAAAACTTAAGGTGAGATCTTTTATGTTCATAACATACATTTGATTAGAAAATAAAATGCAAATAGATCACAAATGAGCAAAGTAACCTCATTAACCCTTAATCATTTGTGTTTTTTGGCCTAGATTTATATTATAACACTCCTTTTAATGTAAAATCAGTAGATTTTCTACATTTTATTTCAATAAAAATTAGGTCCCTTTGTCAGAATTTAAATCAAACATAGTTCTATCATTTGTTTTTCGATTAATGAATTCATGATTAAAGCATAATACCATAACAATTAGGTTATACTAAAGCTTTAAACTTCAATACAACCCTTTAAATAAAAGCTATTTCTCTTAAAAGAAGCAATTTTTTTTCTGTATTTTACTGCAAAAATAATTTAAGTAAAACACAATCGATCACTACTGTTTAACAAGATAACCTCATTAATCCTTAACCTTGTGTGGCTTTTGGCCTAGATAAGCGGTGACTCATTTTATACTATGACGTCTTTTCATGTTACATAAATGATTAAAATACTGATGAAAATTGATTATACATTTTTATTTATATATTATTTATTTTTTTAATATAAAACGAAAATTGAATCTTTATTTTTGGTCATTCTAAAGTGTTATTTTATAAAGAGTATTCTTCACACACATGCAATATTTCATTAAAAAATTAAGCTCCTTCTACAGAATCTGAATTGAACGCCATTTTATAATTTGTTTTTCAATGACAGCACCATTTTTTTTAAGTGAAAGAATGACGCTAGCTACCATATTTGTTTTTTTATTTTTACCAACACAATTGCTATATCAAACATATCATTGTTTACTCTTAATATTTAAGTTTATTTTTAATGATTATTTATTTATTTTATTTCATTTATTAATCTATCTATTCACACACACACACATATATATATATATATATATTGGACGATGTCAAAACATTGTTAATTCATAACCCACACAGCAGCAGCTATATAGTGCAATGGTGAGAAGCCTTGACTGTCATTTGGGTGGTCAGGTTTCGATCCTGGCTTCAGGCAGTTGCCTGTCTAACCGCATTAATGAGCTGTGAAACAGCGAAACAGTACTGTATGTGGATGACAATATATATATATATATATATATATATATATATATAATTTTTTCTATTTTTTATTTTTATTTTTTCCTAATAATCAAATCTTAAAATATTTCTAAAATTTCAAAAAACTTTTAAACCCCAAGATATTCTAAAGTACATTAAAATTTCCCAACCATAACAATATTAAAGACATAAAACCAATAAAACTGCAGTGACAAATAATAAGTAAATACAAATATAGGTATGAATATTAAACAATATTTTTTTCTTTTATATTTAGCTCAAGATCTAAGAAACCTATACAAACTGAACATTAGAATTCCAATCTTCTAGTTAATTTAAAGTTTGTTTGCATTAATATTTTTTAAGTATTCACTGTGGTAAATGCCTAAGGTATAATTATTCAATGTGGTATATGCCTAAGGTATAATTATTCAATGTGGTATATGCCTAAGATATAATTATATTGAGTGTCAGGGGGGAATAATATATTCCAAATTGTATAGACCCAGAAAGCCATAAAGCCTTAGTTTACCCTAATCAGATTAATTTCAGTGAAACGTTTCTAAAAATACTTAATTATTAATAAGATATATTTCTCACTCTACAGCTTACAATGTATATAAGAAGTTTAGCTTAAAATTGTCAAACTACTATTTATATAGGTTTAAAACAGACTAGCATATACCTCAATTTTGTATAATTTCTGGCTTTTTATTAAGCAAATTCTTATTAAATGTTACTATATCAAAGGATTCCAAAGTGCATAAATTACATTTTTTTTTTCTTGTTATGTATATATTTAACTGTACCTAATATTGACTATTTTAATTCATAATGAATTTCATTTTTAGTTAATTCCCTAACATATTTAGCTAAAGAAGTACCAGATTTATCAGATCCATCATTTGGTTCAATTTTGAAAAGGCACAAGTGTTTTCTGTATCTCTCCTTAAACATAGTACTAGTAGATCCGATGTAAATCTTAGTATTATTTGCAGTAATTCACTGCGTTTGTATACTACATTTGTAGTTAATAGGCAATTATTCTTATTTCTATCATTACAGTTATTTTCAGATACATTATTGGTATTAACAGATCCATGCTTATCCTGTATACGGCATGCACTTTATATTTTAATGTTATTATATCCTATTATAGATGCAGCTAGATGTTTGGAAGTGGAGAAAGAGTTTAGTAGAAGTTGTATTAAAGAGCTTACCCAATTTACTATCTCTAGATACTATAAATGATACTATAAAAACTTTTTTGAATATTCAATATGGTGGGTTTAAACCATTTTTCTTTTATTTACATTAGGTGGCCTAATGACTTTATATAGGTTTTCATCATTAGGTACTTTAATTTCAGTTATATTGCTGTACTCCTGTTATTATTTCCCATATTTTCCCAGAGCCTTATATATGCAGCCATATTGATTAAATCAGTTATTTTAACTTGTTTATTATCAGATTTGTTAAAACTAATTTTATTTCTATAACCTGGTCTAGTTAGAGTCTCATTATGGTATGACATATTTTCCTTAAACAGCTGTTCATTCTTAAGTAATTTATTAATTCTTTAGAGATATCTGAAACTACATATTTTTAACAGAAGGTGAATGGTTAGAATTATTATCTATGTACAATAAATTATGTTTCAGTTTATAAGAGCATGTCTATTATTAACCAAATCTAATGTAACATCTTGAAAATTGACTACACTATGATTGATATTTATAGATATTTTAAGATTTCTTTTTCTAAAAAATTTCTGCAGTCCTTTTTCTCTATATCTAAGCTCTTCTGATTGGAATTAACAAAAAAAACAGGCATTATCCCTATATCACTCTCCTACTAATTCAGGATTACCTTTATGCCGTTCCCTCAGTATATAAAGCCCTACCAAATCAGTAATATATGCTGAATTTTGAGATCCCATAGTAATATTTAAAAATATTTTCTCTATTCTTCATAGCCTATAGTTTATTATTATATACAATTAATGTTGTTCTAGTTAACTTAATTATATCAATTTCTAAGTTAGTTATATAAATCTCAACTCTAGCTATATTAAAAACTTATTGAGAGAGAGAGAGAGAGAGAGAGAGAGAGAGAGAGAGAGAGAGAGAGAATGAGAGAGATAATATTAATGAATATTTAAAATTCTTTTCATACTTAAATTGAAATTTGTCTCCCCCCCCCCATGCACATATCATTGCTGATCCCAAATACCTTACTAGGACTCTGTTAGAAATGCCACTAGTTATTTTGTATTATAGTATTAAATTTTATATACAGATTTTAGATAGATATGTTTGTTTATTTTCAAATCAATCTAAACAGAAATACAAAGCATTTTATCTAAATTTAAAAATATCCATAATTTGTAATATTTATTAATATTGTCTGAAATTTATATGCATCCATTAATTTTTTAAACAATCATTATTAACATGAAATAAATTTGATGATTAATATTTGCTTATAATTTATTGTACTTAATGAATATTTTGGTATTTAATTTCCTAACAAATTTTTCTTTTTCTTTTTCAGGCTGTGTTCGATTGTGTCGTGAATTCGTTAAAAAATGTGTCCAATATTCTCATTGTGTATTTATTATTTCAATTCATATTTGCTGTTATAGCTGTACAGCTTTTCAAAGGAAAATTTTTTTACTGTACAGACATGTCCAAATCTAATCGAGAGGAGTGTCAGTAAGTTTATTTCAGTTTCTCTTTTATGAATTATTAATTTGGAAATAATTGAAATATATATTTTGTTTTTCCTAGAAAAACACAATAAATAACTTTAATATCAGCCATCTTGTTTTATATTAAAACATATGATACTTCACTTCTGGTGATCGGATAATACATAGATACTGCACAGAAATGTTTAACTTGAATATATTTTATTACTCATTTTATATATATATATATATATGTGTATATATATGTATGTATATGTGTGTTACAAAGGATCAAAAGTATCTGATCTGATTTTCTGTAACACAAATATAAACAAATATTATGTTCTTATTTTTATCAAGCAGTTGTATAATATATATATATATATATATATATATATATATATATATATATATATATATATATATATATATATATATAAAACAGAAAGTTTACATTTCAAATTTAAAGATGTTTTCCATCTTACCGTTTATTTCTTTCAGCATGTTAAAATGTTCAATTGTAGACAGCACTTGTTTCGTAGCACAGAATCATTCAAGAATTGATTGAACATTTTAACATACTAAAAGAAATAAACGGTAAGATGGACAACATTTTGAAATTTGGAATATAGACTTATTGTCATTTATTTGTATATACTCTAATAACATCGAGCTTCATAAATTAAAGGATATAAATAAAAGGTGAAATATAATTGAATAAGCATATTTTTTCCATATATATATATATATATATATATATACTAGCAAAGATATGTGACCAGAGGAGCATATATTTCATTAGATTCCAAGAATGATTTCATCATGAACGAACTACGGACACTGACCCCAAAGGATGGACTTATATGATATCATGATGAACGAACATCACCCCACAAAAAAGTAGATGGTAATGCCTGGAAGCATGATATCATGACAACAGAATAGATAATACACTATCCCCTCCCCTACATAATAAAGGAGAAGGTATATATAGTGTCTTTCTCTAAAATGAGGAGGTAATGTCTGTGAGGACTTTATTATGATGAATGAAAATGCATTACCCAGAATTAAATAGGTATAAACCGTTTTAATGTTAATATAGTCAGGATAGATGGAAAAAGCTTTGCAGTTATTCATTTCGCTAACATTAAAAACAATGACAAGTTTCATTGTCTATGTGAAATGCTACATTAAAATTATGTGAAAAAATATAGTTGTCATCTTAACAGAAAATAAGATAGTAAAAGAAGAATAACTTCCTTTCATTTTGAAGACAATATGTTTATAAACTTGAGTTATCATTCTTCCTTAGTTAGTCTCTTTCTCAACTTGTTTAGATTGTGACTATATTTTTTCAACATAATTTTTATTTTGGTGTTTCATGTGTATGATGAACTTTGACATATCGAAAAAACATTAAAAAACGCTAAGTTGTTTTGTATTTTTATTAAAATATGCTTTAAGCTAAAAAATATATGTTATTTATGAGTAATGCCAAAACATATTTCACTCTAAATCACTAGTCAAGAACAAATTTTTTATCTGTGTTTTTTCAACTGATTTAGGAATACAAAAATCACATTGGTCTTACTCAATCAGGCCAAGCTTTTGAGCTATGGCCACATGCCGTTTTTTAATGTTTTCGTTCAAATGTACACATGTATGGAGCATTTTAGAAGAAATTGGTGGGTGTAAAATGTCATGTCGAATAATTGTTTTGATTGGAAATGATTATTTTAATGACAAGAACTATTTAGGTTTGATATTTTGGGGTGACTATGTCAGAAAGTGATCAATTTGAAGTCATAAAACCTTAAAATCTTCCAAAAAATTGGAGCTCAGCATACACAAAGAATGACTGGCCTGTGCGGGAGGAATGTCATCAATGACTCTCTGGTAGATAGAAACAGAATACTCTTCCCACTACTGCACATCAGGTTTGACTTAAACAAGTAGTTCTGGATAAGGATAGTGACTACTTTACTTAATTATGCCAGGCTTTTCTAGAATTGACCCTGGAGAAGCTGAAAGCTGGCATCAATAAAGGAAATGAAACTGGAAATGTGAAAACCATTTTTTCTGGTAGTGAAGAATTGTCTTGGCAACAATAAGGTCAGAAACTATGCAGAACTTACCGACAACATGCTGACTGCTTTCAGAAATCTGGGCTGCAACATGAGCATCAAGACGCATTACCTATTTTTACATATGGACCGGTTTCCTGAGAATCTGGCTTCAATAAGCAATGAACAGGGGGAAGAGATTCAATCTGGACCTGAAAAAGATAGAGATCACGTATCAGGGTCACTGGGATACAGTTATGATGGCTGACTACTGTTGGAATCTGAAGAGAGAGATCTCTGCTGTCAAGCATTCCAGGATTTCAAAGAAACAGAAGTTCAAGCCCTAAAGTTTGAACAATGGTGAAACAACATGCAATTTACATGTATTTCCAGTAATCAATGTTTCTATCAGGTAATCAATATATGTTATTGGCAAAACATATTTTTCTCTTAAAAACATATTGAGGATGATATATGTTGACTAAAATCAGCTGATAATGCCACAAAAGTGTAACTGATTTTGTCACAAGATCTGATTTTTTTTCAAATCAACTTAGCACAAAAACCTGACATGATAGAGAAAAATGGATGCCACTTCCTGATTCAGAAGTGCAAAAATACTCTAAATTAGTTGTAAAAATGTAGACAACATTCAAAAGTAAAAAATTGTTGCTCGGTATAATTTATGTGATTGAAATGCGAATTTACCCCCAAATAAAAGGAGTCTTTTCAAACTATTGATGCGTCCTTTTCCTATTTCAATCACATAAATTGAAATTTTTAAATTAATTAATTATAATGCATATTATTTTGATGATATTTGCCAGTTCAGTCCAGTATATACAGACGATCTAATTTGTTTTATTTCTCTTATCTTTTCAGGGGTCAATATTTTGATTATGAAGATAAGTCAGATAAACCACGAGTTAAAAACAGAGAATGGCTACGGCAAGACTTCCATTATGACAACGTCATGTTTGCTATGTTAACATTATTTACTGTCACCACGGGAGAAGGTTGGCCAACGTAAGTTCAGCTCAATAATACATACAAAATACTTTCTTTCATTGCTGGACATAAGTTTAAAACATTTTCCAAACATTTTTAGTTAATGAAATTATATAATGTAAAAATACTTACCAAGGGAAAATATTTTCACTCTTTCTAGTCGAAATTTATTTTGAACTTTTATCAATTTTAAGGTAACTCTTATATCAGTAAAAAGGCATATTTACAGTTTATGAAACATAATTGCTAAAATCCATACTAATGAAAAATGTAACAATGATAAAGAACAAACAACAAAAAATAAAATAACAACAAAATAAAATAACAAAAAGTAAAATGTAACAATGATAAAGAACAAACAACAAAATTTTTTTTAGACTTTTACTTTGTATAGCAACTTATATTTTAATCTTATATTTGTTGCTCACAAAAAGAAAATACTAAATTTAAACTAATGAAGTATGACCAAAAACTATAAAAAATTGATTATTTAGAGAAAATATGTTTTCTGAGGTCAAACATCATACCTAGCTTCTCTCTGTCACATACATTCTTGCTAAGAGTATGTTCAGAGTCAATTGTAAGAGAAGTTTACATTTGACAAAATTATTATAATCGACAAGCAGAAAAAATACTGCATGATACTACAGTGTTTCAGTGTAAGTGTGACCCACTTCCCTGTTGTTTGGTGAACAAAATGTTGAAATTCTCCTTTGAACGCTTTGTAACATATTTAATAAATGAAAAATTCTCATCAGCATATTAAAATTTTATCACGATTTAAAAGTATATCATAAGAAGTAATTGAATGATTTAGAAGTATTTTGGAGTATTAATTTGTTTATAATATCAAATCAAATCAATTTATATTGTAGCTGTAATAAAATTGTAATATGTTGATATTGAAAATTCTTTATTTATTGGAAATTTTGCAAAAATATAATTTGATAATGAATAAAATTGAAATCTGAAAATGTGCATACATATAGAGATTATGTTAGAATATTTATTTCTGAAACTTGATGTGAATATGTTTTGAATATATCATGTTTTAGCTGGTAATACATATATATATATATATATATATATATATATATATATATATATATATATATATATATATATATATATATATATATATAGTGTTATAATGGAATAATTCCAGAGGAAATCCGGGTATGAGAGCTCAATGTGGTAAACAGAGCAATGACATGAAAATATATCTAATATATCTAAAATATATATATATATATATATATATATATATATATATATATATATATATATATATATATATGATGACATACCACGATCTGCCAATATTAATGTTGTACTTTTTGAGTTGATAGAAAATAGAATAATGTTTCAAAATCATTCATGGTCATAATATTATCATTGATATTAGTCAAATTAAGCCTGTTTCTTTCTATTAGGCCACATTAACAGCAAAAACTGTATTCTGGAGATCTCAGGTGTCAAATGAAGTCCATCAGATATGCACTCTGTGAAATGCATTGTGTGTCGTCATCTCAAAAGATAATCAAACTGTTTTAGTTTGAGAATGACATTGAGGAGGCAGTGATGGTCAATAAAGAGTATTACATTGTGGTGCTTAAATTCGGCAAGGCATTTGGTCCATACACAATTAATATCACTATGGAGTAGCTGGATTGTTACTTAGTAGATCAACTGTTCAACAGATGCAGTGTTCCAGAATGGTCATTGCATTCACTGGATTAAACCCACTAGATTTCTATATTTGAAAGACTATGTGTACAAGAATAATCCACAAGCAAATGTAGAACTCAAAGTAACTATCACTCAACAGATTTGTGGTATAAGAATGAAAGAGTGTGTCAGGGTAATCAACAACTTTGTTCAATGGCTCTAAGTATGCCATCAGCAGTGAGCCACACATTTAGAATATGTCTTGTAAAATTTTAATTTTATAAAATGAAATATTGAATGAACACTCAGTTTAATTATTATCATTTCAGTTCTTAGAAAATCCAAAGTTTTCTTATATTTCTTGTCTGCTTGTTTCCATTTTTCTTTGTCAACATCTTTGTGGGCTTTATCATCATCACATTTCAAGAACCAAGAGAAAACAGTTTGGTTGATTTATAATTAGTGGAATCAATTAGATTTCAACGACCCCAAAAATAAGTAAAAATAAAAGGAACAAATTCTGTCCTACACCAGTTTCGTTTGGTTGATTGTAAACAAATAATAAACCTGAGTTGTTTTGTTGTTTATTGCATTGTTGATTTTTAACATAAAGATTTATTTTAAGGGAAAAAGTAGGGATATTAAATATTTATTTTTAGAGTGTATTGTTTTTATATTTACAAAACTTTTTTAAGTTTCGAGCATATAGATGGCTCACATTCATACATTTGCTTTCACATGAGAGCAAAGTTACACATAAGGTCAGCTTTTAATGTGGAGAACAGCTCCCCAAAAAGGAACACTCAAGATCTGAAAGAAAAAGTGCCTGTATAATCTTGCTGGCATTCTCTCATAACTGAAGGTAGCATAAACGAAATACTATAAACCTCTTTCCTTCCTCCAAAATGGGATGATGAAGAAAGTAAATCCTTTTGTAGAAGAAGTAATAACCTATTATACTTGCCTTAAAGTTAGGATCGAATTCAGTAAACTGTGATAATATAAAATAAAAATAAATTTGATATCTTTTTCTAATAATAATATACTAACACTAATGACTATTCTTTTTAATTTTCAGAGTTTTGAAAAATTCCATGGATTCCACTAGTGATGACATGGGACCAAAACCAGGTTACCGCATGGAAATGGCAATATACTATGTTGTGTTCTTCATTGTCTTTCCATTTTTCTTTGTTAACATCTTTGTGGCCTTAATCATCATCACATTTCAAGAACAAGGAGAAAACGAGTTAGTTGATCAAGATCTGGATAAAAATCAGGTAAAGTATTTTCTTGTACATATTTTTGAGATGACAATGCTGAATTTATTTTCCATAGTTGAAAATAAAAAAAATACTTATATTGTATAGATATATCCAATATATAAAGTAAAGTCAGTCTCTGTCATTTCTTTGTCATGGATAGCTTATTCCTATAAAGTTTTTAATTGAATCTGTTTTCAGTAAAAATATTTTAATTGAATCTGTATTCAGTAAAGATATTTTAACTATGTTATTTTAAAAGAAAACTTAATTTCAATTGATTTTATCGATTTACATATTTAGTCTGATAGATTTTTAATTTTGTAAGAGAAAGACTTTGAATACTCTACTGTCAGGGTCTCACAAAAAATTATAAATTCTTCACTCTATTTAGTTTTCATAAATATATAATAATGTTATTAATATACATGTTACTTAGGCAATACACCAGTGTTATTTATCTTAACAACAATACACCCTCTTTAAAAAAAAGGGGAGTAATGCTGTATTCATTCATACAGAGTTCCTTTCTTGTTTTTTAATTTTTAATCTGGTTTTTGAAGTTTATGATTTGATATTTAGCCTCTAAATATAATTTGGAATTTCTACTATTTATATTTCAGGGATGGGGCTCATTTAAAGATTTTCCAATTGATATGAAAACTAATATTTTTATTTGTTTATTCCCATATATATTGACACAATATAGTACTATTTCTATATCTTTTACCCTGAATGTCATCAGGTGATGATTATATCTACACCTAAAATTATTTTCCATGACTTTTATATATACATTATTTTCACGTTGATACCATTATTACTTCCTATATAACATTAGCTGTTAAACATTTATTCATTATTGAGTAATTATTTTTTTATTCTACAATTACATAAGATGGTAATATTATTAACATTGGTAGCATTAATACTATTATTACTGTTACTATTGTTCATTATTTTTATTGTGTTTATTTATTATAGATTTAATCTTTTCCACATTTTCCTTTATCTTATTTATAGTCTACTTAGATAATTTTTTCCAGATATTAGTTATACATATTATTTCTTGTGGCTTTTGGAGAATCTTCCTTATTAGTGCTTAAGAACATTTTTTTTTTCTGTGCAAACATAAATACTATTAAGATAGCACCAATATAAAAGTATTTCATCAAGTATTCTCCTTCTTAATTTCTTTTCTTTTATTAATCCTTTTAATTTAAATTTAAATTTAGAATTGACTTAACAGCACCAAGTCTTATTTTGTCAGGAATGGTATGGTTCCAGGAAGCGATTTCTCTCTCTCTCTCTCTCTCTCTCTCTCTCTCTCTCTCTCTCTCTCTCTCTCTCTCTCTCACACACACACACTGTGTTTGTTAATCAATTAAAATTGGTATCCAATGTTTGCAAATGCCTTAACAAATTGATAAGATATAAATGAAAACAGTAAAATATTCCATAATAACCTGTTATAATAAAAGTTTGATTTATTTGTAGAAACAATGCATTGAATTTTCGATCGAAGCAAAGCCATCCTGTCGATATATGCCCAAAAATAAAAGTTCGATAAAATATAAAATATGGCAAGTAGTGGTGTCGCCAAAGTTTGAATACGTCGTCATGGTTCTCATTGCTTTAAATACATTAGTACTCATGATGAAGGTAATTATACTCCTATTTATTTTACTTACTCTTATAATATTTTAAGTCAGATTTAAATACGGTAGCATAGTTGAAAGAAGGTGGTCAGAAAAATCGTATACTAACTGCAAAACCAATTATACATAAAAATAAAACATAAAAATATAATTTTTTTTAAATATCATTTCTTAATTTTATATTATCAATTTTGCAAAAAAGAATCAGCAATGCCTTTAACTTAATTATGATTTGTCCTATATTAAATAGTCATTAACTCTTTTAATTTGGTTATCCATTATCTGATATTTTACACCTTGCTTAATATGGACCATGTGAGGTATTTTGAGATAAAATATTTTCATATTAGTGGCTGTCAAAGAAGTTTTTCCAAAAAGTTCATGAAAAAAAAAATATATATATATAATAGCATCAAAAATATTCAGAACGCTTCTATATTTTATCACTAAATGTTCAATAACGTTTTATCTAAATGTTTGAAATTTGCACAAAGTTGATACATGTAAGAGACCATTGATATTTAAATGTTCATTTGATTAGGGTAACTAATGACCCAGTTACAACAGCACTCGGTTTTGTATCACATAACTATTCGTATCCACAATAAGCTGCACAATTTTTTGCATTTTTACCTGGATTTCTGGCATCAGATCTTTTCCACAACATTTTATATAGAAAAAGTCTAGGTTTTGAACAGACCATTCAATGATGAAGATAGATTTTACATTAAGGAAAATTTTAATGGCTTTATAGTATGGAGCTTTATCTTGCATAAAAATGTCAGGTTAGTTCAGTGGTTCCCAATTACTGTGTCACGGCACATTAATGGGATTCAAAATGATTACTGGTGTGCCATGAAGGGGTTATAGGTGGAAGTTACAAATTGTTATAAGTGAAAAACAGCTTTGATATCGTTATATCGGAGTTGTTTGTATTAATAAATACCAACTCACACATGATTCATTATGTGATATTGATAATTAAATATCAAAACAGGAAATAAATAATAAATTGTTTGTTTAACATTTTAGATATTTTTTAATTTCCATAAGAATAAACTTTGGTAAGCATTGTTAAATATTCAAATATTTATTTTTTTATGTGAGGTATGCCTCAAAAATTTAAAGAACTCAATAGTGTGCCATTATGTAAAACTGTTTGGGAATCACTGGGTTTGTCAGTAAAATTTCTCAGATGAAGCAGAGCATGGTTTTTGAATAATTCTTTATAAATTGTAGCATTTAATTTCCCATATAAGAGTGATTATTATTTCCCAAAGTAGAACACCTCTTTCACCAAGTTTAACACTTTTTTCATATTTCTGACAATATTTCACTTTCTCATCAACAAATATATCTCCATATGGATTAAAGTTAGATTTGTCATCAAAATTAACTTTCTACCATTTAAATTCTAAGTATGTTTTGTGTTAAGTTGTAAATTCGAGACAAGTTTTCTTGTTCTTTGCACTAATCAGATACTTCAGAACAGGTTCAGAGTAAATTTTCCTCAATGAACCTATGTGCTACAGTTTATTTGGAGAAACTTCATAAATACATTGAATTCTCACAAAACAGCAACTTTAGTCTTCAAACAATCTGAAAATAGCAACTTTCCATATATCACAATCATCTATTTTGATGATCGCCTTGACCTACCTGTTGATTTTTTAGATTTCAAAGTTGTATATAATAGTATGAAAATATTTTGAGATTTTTTCATAATATTTGAAATAGCCCCAATGGACTAGCCATGTTCATGATGCAATCTGATAATCTCTTTTCAAAGTGATAATAAAGTAATGTTTAAAACTGTACAAAAATTATTTTCTCGGAAAATATAAATCAAACATTTTTATATTCTGATTATTTGAGACATTTATATAGCTGTTATAAAATATAAATTCTGACTTAACTGTATTATTTTTCTTAACTTTTTAGATGAGGATTAATAATTCATATTAGTTGGATTATTCAGATTATTGTTCTCATCTTGAGTGTTGTTTTCACATTTTAGTTGATGCAACCTCCAACTTTCTTCAGATGTATCTTGTTGAATTCAAGAATTATTATTTATTAAAACCGAATGAGCAACTATATATCACTAGTTTATTAACTCTGTTCAAAATTTGAGTAGTTATAAATATTTAGAAAAGAGTTATTGAATATTTTTTATATGCAAATAGAGGTGTTCTGAACATTTTGGTTCAACAAAGTATAAAATCGAACTTTCAATTGAGCAAAATGTGACCTCCTACATCAATGATTCTAACAATACCTACATTGGAAAACGATTGACTCTAAGTGTAATTATAAATTTGATTTTTTGTTTTTGTATAAAATTAGCTCCTTATTATTTATAAGTAAAGGAGTAATATTTTCCTGACAACCTTCTAAGTTAAATTATTTACAACTATGTTACTGTTTTAATAAAAAAAATCTAATGTTGCATATTTTTATTATGTTAATTTTATTAGAAATGAAACTTAATATTACAATTATCAAAAAGGATTTTTCATATTTACATATTGTTATTCCTAATAATTGTTTTTTCTTCATAAATGTGTTTTGATTACTTTAAAATGATTTCTTCAAAGCGTAGAATGTTTCTTATTTACATATTTGAAAAATGTATGGTTTTAAATGCATTTTAGAAGGCTTTTATTAAACAAGAAGGATTGTTTTATTCGGAACTAGCAAATTTAGTTTAATTGAATAGATGTTGTAGATTTATGATGTAAATATTATTTATTTATTTTTGAATCTTAAAAAGATAAAACAAAATAAATAACTAATTCCATTTTCGTTTATTAAAAGCCTTTTCATATCATTTAACTTTTCTATAACAATAATTAATTCAATCATATCTGCATTAAAGAATTTGTTTTATATTTCTTTTTCTTTATTTTATTAAGTTTAACTGAACAGTAAATAAAAATAAATATATATGATTTTTAAAACATGCTTTTATACTTTGTCTGTTTGTTAATGTCTTTTTTGCAGGTGTTATATTATACAAAAGTGTAATCCCATGTTTGTCGTCTTTAAAATTTATTAATTGATCTTTGGTTCATTAATATCAGATTATAGAAGTAATATGTAGTAATATAAAAAATTGTCAAATGATGTAAGATATTATAATGTTGTTTATGACTATATGATTATAAGAAACTAATGAGAGTTTAATTTTTATAACCTGTATATATTATGCCATTTTTTGTTTGTATTTAAAGTGTTATGCTATGCATTTTTATTAACAGTTTTATAACTCATTTAATTGTAAGCAATTCATATTAAAAATTTTTTATTCAAATATAAGTCAGTATTAATGATTATTAGATAATTAAAAGTTCAGATTTCACAGTAAAATTATAATTACTTTATTTATGTAGTTTCTCGCAAATAATTTTTATTATATGTAAAGCTATTTATCTCTATCTCTATTTTTATGTTCATGTATTATATAAACGCCTGTCATGAATTTCAAATGTTTTTTTTCTTTTGGTTCTTGAGTAATTTAATGTGTTTTTAATACTTAAAATCTTTTGTCAAGAAATACATCTAATTTGAAGAGAATTAATTTAAAATTCGATGTTTTTTTTCTTTTTTGTTTTTGTAGAATTATTCTTTTCACAATGTAGCCATTTTCTATTTGTGAGATAACAAGTTTAAAGTGTGTACTTATAGAATAATTTAGCGATCTCTGAATTGTTCTTAATTATAAACAAAACAGAACTCATACTTAAAAAATATAAGTGGATTAATTTATACTTACAACTGAAATAAAAATATGTAACATGTGTCAAAACTTCCTATTATATGAAGATATTAAAAAGCAAACTTACTGATTTGTGTAAATACGCACTAAACATGATTGTTATGGATATGTGGAAGTAATTGTCTTAAAGGTACATCAATAGAACTGATGGTAACAAGAATGACTCTAAAATAAAAATTTAAAAAAGAGAGGGAAATGTTGAAACAGATGTTTCTCCCTAATCATTTCGCACAAAAAGACAGGATAGAACTAGTGTCATGCCATTTATATCAGTGATCATGTGGTTAAATTTACCAATGGTCACATGATCTGGGATTCTACACATGTGGAAAAAAAGCAAGTCCAATCCTTATTTTCTTAATTCAAGTTACTACTAAGATGGATCATGTACATATGTACTTCAAGAAATACTCATGCCTTGCATAATCCTTTGTCACTCTTTAGCAAGTTATAACACTTGTAAACCTTCTTATGACATATTTTCATAATCTCCAATGGTGTAAAGCAAGCAGAATAGGACCTATCATTCTCATCAACTGTAGAGATAAAAGAGTGCAACGCCAGACTCATGCAACACTGGAATCAGTGGTTGTCTGTTGCAGCCTCATTATCAAACCATGGAAAACACATTCTAAATGTGTTGCTGAAGATAGCTAAATGTTTCAGTTGATGACCTTCTTCAGGTACACCTTTCAAATTTCAAAAACTTTATGCTGATTTTAGAAACCAGAACTAAAACATAATAAAATTTGTTCCGTGGTTTTCTGCAGTTTTTTTTTTAACTATTACAGTTTCGTGTATGATTTTGGTTACATTGTTAACTATACTCAACATATCCCAAGCAAATCTAAAGATGTTAGCATTTTTTCTCAACAATAACAAATATCAATCAAAATTATTATTATTTTTTTTATCAACATAAGCAATAATCAAAATTAAGCAAAATCTTAACAAGTTAATACATATGTACTATTTATAATACCATTTTTAAATTCCAATATAGCAGCACTTATTTTTTCTCTACTGGATATTATATACAAGAACCGTCTTTACTATTGAGTTGCTTAACAATTCAGTTTCATGAACAAGTTCAGCAGTTAAGTGACTCCCACTGACTTCCTAAATATAATCTTTCTTTTCAATATTAACCAGACTGTTAAATTTATGTAATTTTATTGCAATGCATTAATGATAATATGCGGTATATTAATAAATAATATATTTTAATTAATTTTAATGATTAAAAATAAATAATATTATCATAATATTATGAATAAATGTTCATTAAAAAAGTAATAGTTATTTTCTGATGAAAAAAAAACTTGAATAGCAAAATATTGTCTATAACTATTCAAATACATTGAAAAAATATAAATCCTGTTTTTTTATTCTTTTAAACATACTGACAATTTCTTTAGAGATTGCTATGCTACTTTATTTAATTTCTTATTAATTTCTAATGAAAAGATTATTGATATTATAATCTTTTGCTTATAACATGTAAAGAAATAAATAAATTATTATTATTGAAATAATAAAATTATAGTATCTATATAGATAAATGTAAAAATAGTCACATCAATGTTTCTTTTTTGCCATTTATAAAGGGAAATTATTAGCATTTTAATTTGGAAATTATTAAGGGGAGATAACTTATATGTCCACTTTGGATAAGAATCTAAATATGAATTTAAGATTAAGTAAAACTTTGGATAATACTCATTTAGGTAATTGTATGTCATAATATGTAATAATAATTTGTTATGTGTTTCTACTAATGCTTTTTTTTTCATAGTAGTATTAAGGCTTGATAGTAATATGAATTAATAATCAAATAATAACTCAAGTTAATTTTTTTTTTACTTTGCTTTTTTACATTAAATAAAAATTAAAATATTAAAAGTGAAAGTAAGTAAATATTTTATATAAGATTTTATTATTTCTATATTTATTATAAAATATTTTTCTTTCAGAAAATTCCAGCTTATTTTTTTCTAGATAAAACTTCTGCTAAATATTAAAAATTAAATAAACTCAATGTTTGATAATGTTTCAGAATTCTTTAGATGAAGATTGATAATTTGTATTTTTTATATTATTGGGACTACTATTCTTGCCTTGGTTATTTTATTCACAGCATTTCACCTGATGTGACCTCGAGCCTACTTTGGACGCAAACTTGGAAACCTAGTTGAACTTGGGAGTCTTTATATCAAACATGGGAATTAATCCAAGGAATTTTGAATTGAACCGTTTATTTAATTTAAGGTAGTAGATTGTTCACATTTCATCAGCCATTAAGAACTAATCCTTAAACTTACAGACCACTATCACTTAAAACTGATTGTTTACTAATGTTATTAATCCTTATGCCATGGCTCCATGTGCAGTAGTTAATTATCAATTCTAAGTGACAGTTTTCAGAAAGTTGCTTGCTACTGGCAAGAATAACATAAATTAACACTTTTACCTGGTAACGGCTGACAGAATGAGGACAATCTACCCCTTAGATTAAATAAAGGGATTTGTTCAAAATTCTGTACAGATTAGTGTATTCGATTAAAAGGTTTCCAGGTTTCACTAGAAGCGTCAGAAGAAGGTCAGAGGTTGGTGGAACTGTTGAAAATGTGACAACTAAAATGAAAATAGTAGTTCAAATAATACAACTTATCAATGTTAGATCAATAAAAATTTCTTTTAATAATACTCATTGGAATTCATTCTCATTTTTAAATTGAGTTAAATAGAACTTATTCTGATTGCCAGTCAAATTTAATTGTTTTATGCAACAATTGTTTCATCTGATGCAATATGTAAATAGATGTTATTGAGACTCATTAAATGTGTATAGCTCCAACATCTAAGCTATTTAAATATTTTTTTATTTATCATTTTTTATTCTCGAAGATATTTTAAAGTTTAGTTACTTTAATTTGTAACTGAGAATCATGGAAGTATACTTAGGGTTAAGTAACCGTTTGACTCTCTAGGTCGATATAAGATAACCTTATGGTAGTCTACTTCTTTATGGTTAAACAATGCTGAAAAAATTGTTGTACCATTGGTCTCTTATATAACTGATAAGCATACAGATTAAAATAAGATATGTCATAAATTCAATTCATTACCATACAAATATTATGCAAGTATCTAAATAAAAATACTTCTTTATTTGTTTGATTGCTTCTTTTTTTTAGATTTATGTGATGATATATATATATATATATATATATATATATATTAATATTAACTGTGTTACCATGGATCTTTTATATCATTAATATCTACATTGACCAAAATAATATAAAAGTAGGGCTTATGAGAGGCTAATGAAGGATGTACATTGTACAATAGTAGACCAAAGGCCAAAAGAGCTAGGATTACCTGTGTAATTTCAGAAAAGTTATTTCATATACTGAAGACAAGGATATATTTATATAACATTCTCTGTGAAGTATGCAGACACTGGATGAAAAACATGGAATGACTCATGGAGAAGCTGGAGAAGACATCAAAAGAAACTTTGTACTTCTTCATAAAGTCCCTCTCACAGGCCCTTGATTTGATTAATAAATTTAATTAATATTTATGCTAGCAAATGAAACAATATGCTTATTTTTTTTATACTCGGCTAACTTTGTTCAATTAATTTATATATATATATATATATATATATATATATATATATATATATATATATTGATAGCTGTGAGAATCGACTTTAAAAACGGCTCAAAGTGTTGGATTAGTACATACAGTGCTCAGTTATTTCACAGACAGCGCGTTATAATAACTGAATAAATTGTTTTTTATTTGGCCATGATCTTTTTTATCCTTCAGCGATCGGCAGACAATTTAAAACACGATCCTATAATGACTCTGTGCACTTATGGTATTCATATGAAAACTTTGAGTCAGTTTTAAAAGCTGACACTCGCATACTGTGTATATATATATATATATATATATATATATATATATATATATATATATATATATATGTGTGTGTAAGAAATAGGATGTGCCACTGTTTTAAATATCGTTATGAATTCTTATATATATATATATATATATATATATATATATATATATATATAATGTTCCTAATTGCTCTGTTTATCATGTATATCATGCTGTTGAATTTAATTACTTTCATTACATAGCCACAAAAGCTGCTTGTTTTAATACTTGATTGCTCATTATTGATGCCTAACTAATAAATGTATCTGTGTTGACATTTACTTGAACTTGAAACTGTGCTATCAACAATTTGACTTTTACAAAAACAGAAGTACATGGAAACAATCACAAAATTACTAAATATTATAAAACATGAAACCTTATTTGTATCACTGCTCATATCTCCTTACCTGTGCCAACAAAGTTGAATGTTACGTAAATCCCGCCTACTTGCCAACATCATATATCCAAAATTCTGTCATTTAATTTAAATGACAACTTATTTAAAGCAAGTTCATGAACAGTTTATTAAATTTTCACACCAATCCAAAAATTTCCTTTTACATTTTTTTTCTTGTAATTATATTTAATATAGTAAAATCTGTTTCCAATGAAACATATATTATGACACCTTCAAAACTGATTTGAATTCAGATTTTAGTGACAATGGCGTTGGCAGAGGCATGTCTTCTAGTTATAAAACTGAGTAAAGTTTGTTATTAATTATTATTGTTTGCAATTGATTTTGTTTAAAAAGAAATATACATGGATATAACTTGAAAATTAGTAAGATTGTAAATTATTCTTCAAGATCCAAATAACTGGAATCCATATTAGTTTCCATCTACTTTAAAATATGTAAGAGTAATTATTTATAAATCATTACAGTTTGGAAATATTTAATAACTTATTTTTTGCAATAACAAAAGAAAATTTATAGCAGTAAAATTAAACATTCTCTTTGTAATTAAAAAAAATAATCTGAAATGAAATCTGGAATATTTTACAGTAAAATATAGATTATTACTATAAACATTTTTATAAATATGTCATTAAAATTTATTTATATTGTGTTTTACATTTTTTTCTTTCATTTTTTTTATTGTTTAATGAGAAAAGAGATGTAAAGTTTTAGTTACAGTTTCAACAGTCAAGTGAATATGTGTAATTATTTGTTTTACCCTATATGCTGTGTTAAGTAGTAATAAACCTTTTTACAAAGAATGGTCAAGCATTTCATTCTTAAATAGTTATACATTTTTCAAAACAAAATCTAAAATCTTGTTTTGTGTCCCATTTGATAAGATTGAGAATGGTTTTGAAAACTAAATAAGAAAGATAAAATCAAAGTTTTGATTTCAAAATCTCATTGCTTGAACTTTCTTGACATTTGTGCTTTGTATATTACATCATTGTTTTATTGCTGGTATTTGTATAGAAAGAAAATAAGTTTTATATACTTTTCACTTTCTTCATCAGTATTATGGCTCACCGAAAGAATACAAAATGCTTCTTCAGAACCTTAATTTAGCATTCTCAGTGTTGTTCACAATAGAGTGTATCCTGAAGTTAATGGGATTTGGCATAAGGGTAAGCCAGGAATTAGGGAAACGGATTACTTTTTGCTTACTTCGACTGGAGCTGTTGCCTTCATCAGGTTGTAACAGGTTGTAAACTTATACAACATGTTTAGTTGGAATTTTTGATGTTGTCTTAGAATTGAACAATTCCGTCAACATTAAAAGAATTGCTGCTGATGTTCGCTTTTGGAGTTGTGGTACAAATGGTGGAAGATTTATCAGAAGAACAAAATACCCTTTCTTTCTCATATATTTGACAGTTTTGCATTAATAACATATGTTGTTGTTGTTGTTGTTGTTTTTTTTTTTTTTTTGTATGTATTAAAATTCGGGAACTGCTTGGTAAAGAGAACTTATTTCATTTTTTTAATTGCTTTAAATTTTTTAATTCAGTTATTTTTTCATGTAAACTTTATTTCCTAATTGCTAAAAACATTTATTTAATGCCAATATTGTTTTAATGATATACATACTTATAGAAAATTGTGTTTGCTACAAAATTTAGATAACACTTGTATTCATTTTAATTTATACTAATAAAATGTAATTAATAGTGATACGTTTTAATAGATATAAATATAAGACCATCAAGTCATTCTAAAAGTTAATTTTTATCTAATACCATGCTTGCATTATTTATTCTTTATTATATTTTATATATGTATACATTTCTTTATTAAATGAATCCTTTGCGCCATATGTAAAAAAAATAATAATAATGATTTATGATTGAAAATCTAAAATGGATAAAGATAAGATTCTTCTGAAAATCTTCAGCCATTTTGTATTAGACTCGATGTTAAACCACAACTCACAAAGTGAAAACTATCAATCAGTTGTTGTTAAACGTCTTTTTACAATCTAAAAGGCTGCAGCTATTGTTTTTTTTTAGAGAATTTCAAGCACTTTGAATTTCTTTTCAAAAAGCTTTGATGTTGAATATTTTTTCTATCAAACGCAATTTGGAAAGTCACTAAAGTAAATATAAAAGAAAATATTTTTCATTATCAAACAAATCAAATCAGAATTTTTAAAACTGATTTGTTACAGATCATTTTTTATAATTACATAAAGTCGATATCTATGTTTTAACATTGATACAACATCTCAGCTTTATATAATAACTTTTATTTATATTTTTTATTAATGGGTTTTCTTTTCTTTTCCTATTTTTTTTTTTTATTTTGGTTACTATTGGCTTTAGTTTTGTTGCTTCTGCCGTAACTTTATTTTTTTAGAAAATGATTGAGGAAATAGGTTTTTTTGCTTGTTCTAGGTTGGTAGGCTACTGTATAATTCTTTACTATCTCGGATGTTAGTCTTGGTTATGAATGCTAGACTATCTTCAGTCATCAGATATTCAATCTGGCTAACTCCATCAGTGTAGGGTTAGATGATACAAGTAAATTCGAGTTTTTTTTCTCTTTTTAATCATCTAGCATTGTAAAATGAAATGGTCACTTGTATAGAAAAGTGAGCTCCTGGTGGAGTAACTAGGTTGAGAATTTGTTGACAATCTGAGCATGTCTTTCGTATAAGTATATTGAGACCAGTCACACAGGAATACTGAGCAATCATTATCAGGCAAGTATTTTAGTATGGATATGTTATACATATAGTAATATTGTTTTGGTATTTTGTTCCTTTTCAGTGCTATGTCAGCCCTTTACCTGAACCAAACCCACAGACCAAAATCTTCCTGAAAGTACAAAAAAACATAAATATTGCCTTCACTGTTCTTTTCACCATTGAGTGTATCCTGAAGTTACTTGGATTTGGACTCAAGGTTCAAAAGTGTATTATGTTGGTTGCTGCATTTTGTTGAGTGTCCTCTATGTTAGTACTTGCCAAATGATATCCTTCTCCCGAGAGTTCTGTTCCTTTTGTTGCACAGTTCAAGATAAGTTTTAGTGTGATTTACCTTGCACTTATCATTATTTGTTCCTGCATTCATAATCTTAGAGACCTTGTGCACATATCTGCCGCTTTGTCCATATATGTGTACATGGGTCAGATATATGCTATCGAATTTCACTTGCCTAAAGCTGCGTTCAGCAAAACGATTAAATTATTATTTGTTCAGATGATTCATTTCACCAAAGATTATAAACAGAAAACTAAAGAAAGATATATCATACGACTGAATAGTTATTGTTTAAATAAATGACACTAGTTAATTCAATGGTTCTAATTAGCATTTATATATTTATTTACAATATTGTATTTTTCATACAAAAAATGCACTTTAGTTAAGTTGCATAAATATTATTTTAAAGTTATCTATTCATTTAATAAAAACATGTTTTTAAATAGCTACTTTTAAAATATTATTGGTGGAATCTTCATTTTGCTTAATATTTAGGCTTTATTTTATAAATGTTTTAAAAAAGATTTAAGAGAAGCAACAGCAATCAAATTAATGATAAATTCATTCTCATAAATAAATACTATTTAAAACAATTCATTTATAGGTTTTATTTTTATATTATACAGCTTTTTTAATAGCAACATTTGGATATAAAAACATCTTTAATTTCCTGTGTTAAAATGTTTGGTTATGGTTATAATTGAAACAATGATTCAATTTAGTTTGTTTTGCTGAAACCAAATAATGGCAAATTAAATTCTATATTAGGATTGCCTCTGATGGGCACACACACACACACACACACACACACACACACACACACATATTACAGGCATATATATGCACATATACATACACACTCATATGAAAACTGGATGGATTCAACTAAAACAACCAAAAGTAAAGCATTGATGAATTTCATTCCGAATAAGAAAGTTTTGGGAAACAAATTTACATCTTGTAAAGAAACATTAGATGTGTATAACAAGTTAATGTTGTAATATATCATTACTAAGGTTTAAGTTATAATTTAAGAGGATCTATGTGGTGTTCACACATGGATTTTATTAGTTTTGTATTTGTGCATCCAAACACCTATGTCTTACATAGTTAAAAACAAAAATAAAGCTCTTTCTTAAATCCCACATGACATCTTTGAAGAGTTTTATATTAAAAAAGGAGATAAATTATTATTCAGATACTTTATCTGACAACAAAGATGAAAACCTACATTTGACTAGTGAAAGCGAATCAATTTACAACATCATAAGTGTTATTTGATGAGGTAAGACATGAGGGCAATGATGAATGCTTAATATTTATCATAAAAAAAATCTGACCATCAAAGATATTATCAAATGTCATTCAGTTTACTCCTGGACTTTAATTTTAGTTAATGTGCTTCTAATAACATATGTATACATACATGTATGCATTAATCAGAATGTGAATAAGCATCAGTATGAACTGAATGAGGTTTGATATTTTAGGTGTTGTGACTTTTAAATTATGTATAACAAACATCCACTTACTTCCTCTAAGTTAATACACTCTGAAGTGACGCCATAAGTCATTTCTTCCAAGTACATTTTTGCAAGATGTAAAATTTGTTTTCCCTAACTAAAGTGATTTTTTTTAACTTTCTGAAGAAGTTTGGATGTAATAAAACTTCAGTCAGGCTGTATTGGCATTTCATAAAATTTTTATTGTGTCGATTATTTCTATCCTATCCCAATTTATTCATAATCTTCAGTGAAGATCTGCTGTTTTATCCATGCAGATATACATATGTACAGATATATATATATATATATATATATATATATATATATATATATATATATATATATATATATATATATATATATTGAATAAAAGATGTTTTTTAATAAGTCATAACCTTAGCTTTCATACCATGGGCGATTTATCATGTGGCTTTAACATGTTTCTAGGTATCATGCTTTGTTTACTTTCAGTTATATGATAAAAACAGAAGTAAACAAAACATGATACCCGAAAATATGTTAAACTCATATGATGAATCTCTCATGGCATGGTACCTAAAATCATGACAAAGTAAAACAAAAAAAAAAGAAATACTTTATTCAATTATTATTTAATATTTCTATCTAAGAAGATATCACAAATATGTCTGTTACACTCTTACAAACAGACATGAAAACATATACGTATAACCTCAGTAATATATTTATACCAGACTTCTATATAATTTGACAAAAACCAGTTGAATTAGAAACTACATTAAACATAGCTTTATCATTTTTTCATTATGAGTTTTTAGGAATAAAATGCCTACAGATTCTGATCACTGAAGCTTGCAAAAAACAAATCCAATGATACTCTCTCTCTCTCTCTCTCTCTCTCTCTCTCTCTCTCTCTCTCTCTCTCTCTCTCTCTCTCTCTCTCTCTTTCTCCTCTGTACATCCAGCTTTATTTATTGACTTATTTGTTTACATCTGTGGAAGAAATAAAAGAGCTATCTTCTATCTAATTCTAAAAAAACGTTTAGTTTATATAAATTTAAAATAAATTAAATATTAAAAAAACTTATAATGCTGAGACTTGATCCAGTTAGATTGATTGTGCAACTAGAAATATGGACTGCTTAGGTGGCAAACTTCCAAAATGTGATGACCACCCAAAAATTCTATATCTGATATGTTGGTACAGAAAAAAGGTAGTGTACTTATGCTACATATGAATATATATATATATATATTCACATATATTCATATATATATATATATATATATATATATATATATATATATATATATATATATAAAGCAACATTTTAAGACGACTCTTTAATCGATTTTCATTCAGTGGCCTTTTTTATGTATTGGTCTGTTTGTCTCCGTTTTTCTTTAATATCTCTGACTCATTAAGCCCTTACGACTGATACTCGCCATTTTAGCATGACTCTTTCAAACATTTTTTGTTTTGTTTTCAATATGGTCATCATCACTTATCCTCTTCTGCTGTTGCTAAATGCTCAACTGCTCGGCCTCTTCCTGTTAGTGTGCTGTCAATTTCCAACTCTGTGTTGAACTGTTCTGTTTTGTCGATGCTATTGTTGTCATCAGTTAGTTTTCTGCATTTTGTGATCGTAAACAGTCTAGGTTGGCTTTCATTAACACTGACATTCTAAGATTGGATCTGGAAATCAGTAAAAAAAAAAATAATAATAATAATTAATTAAAAAAAAAACTGCACATGCATATTTTTTCAAAATTTGCTGAATGGAAACTTTTATTTTTTCTTTTTCTTATTTTAAATGTCTGTTTATTTTTTGTTTCGTTTTAATTTTATATCATTTGTGTTTTTTGTTGTCTTTTATTTTTCATTTCTGCTATTAGGTCATCAATCCCCACTTTATTTTTTATTTTAAAGCTCTGTTTTTCTTCTTACATTTTATTCCCGTACTCATCTTAATTCTGGCCTGTATTTGTTTTGCTTCATACTTTTTTTTTTACTTCTGCTTTTCTCCAGAAAAAAATGACAAACCTTTATCCATATTTTTTTCACTTAAATGTAACTTTCTGTTTCATGTCATATTTAAGAATAACAGCATCACATTTTAATCATTGCCAAACAATAATCTCATATCCAAATGTATTTAAAGCAAATCCTTTCTCAGTTTTCTATTTCCTATAAAATACTTACAAAAAGAACTTACATACTACATTGAATGTTTTTCCTTAACCTTTTTTCTAAAATAAGCTTCACCTTGTTTCCCATATTGAGTAAATCTAAAAGAAATACTTCTGTTAATAGAAATATAATCACTGTCACATTTCAATAAACAATTTTATATATATATATATATATATATATACCTTAAAACTCTAAGCGATCACAGATCACAATTCTTTTGTCCTATATTTAGTTAAAGCTTAATATTTTAGATTTATATCTTATATTTATATTAAAAGTATTTTATATTTATATAAAAAAAACATAAATATTTCATATAAATGAAATTTATAGAAGACAATACAATGCAGATGTGTAATGAATAGACACAAACTAAAACAAATTAAGACATATAACGGTGGAATAAACTATGCAGATTCTCCTTTATATTTGCATAGTGTTCTTACTTGCATCAGCATGATCAAATAGAAGTCTGTACTGTATGATATTTCGCGAAATTTTTCCTTCTTCAGAAATGTGTTCGAATTTAGTCTAAACATGCATATTTATATCAAAAGATATTCTATATTTAGTCAAACCAAAGATATCTTGTATTTATATTTTAAATACCTGGATTTGGCTTAAGATTGATTTTAGATACTTGTAAAACTCTAAGGAGTTTCAGACTTGAATCTTTTTTATTTCCAGTATTAAGTCAAAACAAAAGAAATGCTGTAAATTTAAATACTCTAAATATATGTACTACCACATTATATCAACCAATGACGTATTTTAGGAACATGTGAAGCAAATTTTGAGATTAGATGCTTCTTTGTTTCTTTCTTCTTTTCTGACACTGACATTATATACATCTATAGATTACTTAAAAAAGAAATAGCATCTTCTTTTCCTTATTGAGAAATACCACTTATCCTGACATCCATAGTTTTAGGATGTAAAGCCAATTTCTGAAATGAGACCAAATTTTATTGTAAATTAACTCCCCCCCCCTCTCGGTGTCTAGACGGTTCGTCTAGTCACTGCCACTGTGCACAGTGAATAGCTTCATAAAAGAACGACAATTTCAACAATGCCTCTGATGAACCATAACATTTTATATATATATATATAGATAAATTACCCCAAACAAAATGGGATAAAATCGTCTGTGATGGTGCAGACATGTACTGTATACAAACAATAATACCATTGTAAAAACAGATTCAAGATGGATGGCCAAAACAATGAACTTTATTCTGGCAAAGTCTTTGATCATGTATGGTGGAAGGAGAAATCAAATGCAGATTTTACGACATAGTATAAACTTTGAATTGAAAAAAACGTGAAAAGAAAAATTGGTTTTACAGTAAAAATGTTTAAATTACTTAGTCAGCTATGATATATCATCATTATTATAATAACGTTGTTTATATAGTGAATCAAAAACAATGAAAAACATTAAATAATACTTACTTGAATCAGAATATTGCAAATAAAAATTTTATATATATATATATATATATATATATATATATTTCTAAAAATAATTTTAAATAGTTACACTACCTATCCAAAAATTGCAAAACAATATAAAATGATGCATATTTACTTTTGTATTATTGAATGTTTTTATTTTGTTTTATAATCTTTTTTATTTTTAGCTTTTTTCCAAGTAGATTTATTTTATTTTTGTTTTTATAAAAATTTTTATTGTTTCCTCATCTTCAAAATGCACATTTTTTTAATAATAATTCCATTTTACATCATATAATTTATTTTTATCATATTATTTTATATTATATAATAAGTAATAACTCCACATGTATATACATATACAAACATGTGTATGTTGTAAAATGTTACCAAACTGATATATAAAACTGACTATATATGTCTCCTGTGATTTGAATCAGCAACATTAAAATAGAAAATACATTTAATAAGATAACTATGTCCCTACATAAGTTTTTTTGAAAATAAGATTTAGTGACAAATATGAGTATAGTTTTTACCCATATTTTCTATTTTATACAGTATTTATAATTAGCTAAAAAGATTGCCGTCTGGCTGAAATTTTTAATTTATATATGCATAAAAATGTTTCCTGTGTTATTTATTTCTCGGATGAATTGATAGAAAGTAACTTTTATTTTAGAAAATTGATTATAAATCTTTCAAATAAGATAAAAAGAAAATATCTATACTATTATACAAACCAAGTGTTGCTTCCTGGTTGCTTGTGAATATTCAGTATATGTGTACATTGTGAAAAATAATACATAAAACCGTTCAGATAAACACTATTTCTTAATATAGGGATAATATGTAATGTCAGAAAGTGCATGTAGCATAAGGGTTATCAAGCATAGAAAAAGAGTTCAGAAAATTTATTAAGCTCATTTACACGTAAGCTTTTGAGGAAGATAGGAATATCGGTATGTCCTATGCACTAAGCACATCTGGAAGATCATTACTTGTAGATAGTTGTAGATAATTCACTTTGCTCCTTTTGTCTGTAGAGACAATGTTTACTCTCTGAATGAGATTATAGTGAATTCAAGTTTAAAAAGTTGCATGGATCTGGAGATTTTTACAAAAGACTATTTTTTATCATTCAGGAATGTTATGACAGGTGGTGTAATGGTTATTAATGTATATTAATATCGATTGTAAAATTGGGAAGCCAAGCCCTAGTCCTATCAGATTTGTTATAGCTAGTTATGCTATAATAATTTTGTGAGAGAAAAAAAAATTACTATTTTCTGACCTCCAACTATGAACAAAATGCAAATCTTATTACCACAAATGCTTGACAATAATTGTGTGCGATGGATTGTTTACAATATTTGTTTGCAATAATTATTTACAATAGTGATCTATAGAGAATTGTTTATTGTACATTGAGAAATAAATGAACTGATATATCACACAAGAGCATTTATGATTATATGCCATTTATGATTATCTGTTGAACATATCATTTGACAGCTAATCACATGTGTTGGGTGCATATTCTTCATAAATATTTGTGTGATTAGTTTACAGAATTGAAGTTTATAATTTGTTTCTTATTCCTGATGTAATTATTCATTTTTTCTTGTTATATATTTCTTTTTTCTTATAATTTTTTGTTTCTGTTTTTTTTTACATTGATACTCTCTCTCTCTCTCTCTCTCTCTCTCTCTCTCTCTCTCTCTCTCTCTCTCTCAATCATTAGCCTATTTATGTTTCTCTCTCTTTCTCACACACACTCTGTCCCCCTTTTCATTAATCATTTTCCCTCTCTTTTACTTTGCTCTCTCTATCTATATATTTATTATCTCTCTCTTCTACTCTTTCTCTCATATTATTATTATTTTTTTTTTAATGTAATGTTACAACCAATTCCTGAGTATAGGTACACAAAACACCAGGTATTCCTGATGTGAAATTATTGTATATTTTTATTTATTAAAAATTGCTTATCTTCTTGCTTAAAAAATCGAGCAGTCTGATTAATTTTTTCTGCGGTTATATATGTGTGTGTGTGTGTGTGTGTGTGTGTGTGTGTGTGTGTGTGTGTGTGTGTGTGTGTGTGTGTGTGTGTCCATTGCTTTCATATCTAAGTTGCCTCTCTTTAAGCGGCTTTCTTGGTTAACCCACTCGCCTCTCTCTCTCTCTCTCTCTCTCTCTCTCTCTCTCTCTCTCTCTCTCTCTCTGTTTTTCTCAGTATAAGGAATGAGTTCTATTTCTTATTTACTCATTCTTATGTCTGATCTTTCTCGGCATGTGTTAACATTGAGGACTGAACCTTGATAAGATGTTGTATCATTCTGTTTCTTATTGTTTTCTTCAGTGGATACAACAAGACTGTTAAATGAAAAAGAGAACAAGCATTTTTCCTTATCAGTTTTGAAAAATTTTACAGCTTTATCATATATGTATATGTATGTATATATTTATTAATATATATGTGTATATATATATATATATATATATATATATATATATGTATAAATATGTACTTATATGTGCATATTTACATGTATATGCATATGTAAGTACATTTATTTAAATATAAGGACACACACACACACACACATATATATATATATATCTTCTTTCTTCTCCTATCTCTTCTTCTCTTCTCTATATTAACAGAGTAGAGTAGTCGCAGGAATTCCCCTCTAGACAAAAATATCATAGGTTTGCAACAACAGATGCCACATACAAATTCAATACAGCTAGGCTAATAGCCACTATCTTATATAGCTTTCAAACACCATTTCAGACACATTCGATCATGATAATAAAATACTGCATTACATCCTATGAGCAACACCATCACAATCACAACATCATTAGAGGAAGATGTTCCTATTTTTCTCTCTAAATATTTAGTCCTACCAGTAGTCACCAGGAGGAATTCTACATGTTCCACAGATTCTGTGATTATACCAACCATAACTGGCTCATACATATATAGATCTTACATAATCTTTCCAATTTCCAATTCATAAATAATAAAGCCTCCCTCGTCAAAGTCGGTCCATTCTGATTGATCAGAATCCAGTTCTTCACTTTATAAATGAATGGTTACTAGCATTAAAATATGGCATCACCAAGAGACATATTATTTCACCCGGCGTGAAGTTCATTTCATGCATCGGTCATTTCAGTCATGTAAGATCGAAAAAAACAAGAGAGAGAAAATCATTAAAAGAACGTTCAATAACCAGTTTAATTGCTTTCTTTTACAAAGTTTTAAACATGCTATCCACTATAAGAATCTTCTTTGATATCGTTGTTGGCAAAACAACAACAAAAAATTACCCAGCTCTTGCGATCAAGTTTTTTTTTACCATTGAACAGACTTCATAATACAAACTGGTATCCCATTCCATTTATTTTTTTTACTCCAATTTACATACTGTCTTTTGCAAATTTTAACATTATGCTTTTTTTTAGAACTTTTAAAACACACTAACCACTACAACATTCTCCTTCATCATCGAAAACCACAACAAAACAGGTTCCCTTGATTTAAACCTTTCGCTTGTGTTTATCCCATTGAAAACACTTCGCACTACAGACACCTCATCTATTTGTTCCTTTTCTTTTTTTGGGGGGTGGGGGGTACAACACATTTCATAATACAAACATAGGTGCACCTTAACAATTGGCACCCCCCTTACATATTTTTACCTTTTCATCTTTTTTCAACTAATTCTACTAATTTATTATCGCTTGGTTTATATTCTAAATATTATAAAAGAACATTGATACAAAAATTTCCCCTTCCAAATCTTTAAATATATTTTTTTTGTCATATTTACTACAACGTTGTATGTGAAATGGAAGCTCCCTTTCCAAATCTTTAAACGTACAGCCTTTCTTGATAGCCAAGGTTCCAATCGATAATAATCCGCACAATAATTGAAAAGATACGACAAGGTCAATTTTGGTAATGGAGAGTTCCAATTGTTCAGGTACACCCTAACATAGTTTAGCGAACCTGAACAATGTTGACACTAACCTTTTAGATTTCACCTTTTCAGTTTTTTGTACTTTATTTCTGGTGATTATTATTGATTACAGGCATAACTTTCAGATTACCAAAAAATTTTTAAAAAGAATTCGTGGACCTGAACAATGCTTCACCTACCATTTCCTTTTTTTATTTTTCACTTATTTGTAAATTTTTCAGGCGATTATCTAAGTATCTAAGCTCCACCTGCATGTCGGGCTTGTTATATTATTATATTGAAACGTCTTCATTTAATGAATCCTTATATACTTCTTTGATCTCCTTATATATATATATATATATATATTCAATGTTAACATATGCACATTGATTGTTCCACATAAACGAAACAGATCTATGATGTTGAAATAATGATTGTTAAGATAAATAAAATTTTTGAGGTTAGAATATAGCGAAATTATTATTTATTCATATGTGTATATATATGTATGTGCATATATGTGTATGCATATATATATGTATATATACTTATATATATATATATATACACATGAATATATATATATACACGCATGTATATATATATATATATACGCATGTATATATACATGTATGTGTGTGTAAAAACTACAACCGCAACTCTCTCTTATACTATCAAAGTTGTTCAAATACTGCCTTAAAGAGAGATGCTTTTCAACTCCTTGAAAACCTTGACAGTCTTTCCACTATTTAAAAATATGGAGATCATTTCTCTGTTTCTTAGTGCAGACAAATTAGTCTCTTGTATGTAGTTGTTATAAATAGAGAAGTTGTCAACCACCCCAGCAAAAAATAACTGTTTCAGCAACAAGCAGTATATTTTCCATTCTGAGAGATCAACAACTGATGTGCTGACGGTAATATCACACAGAATCAGTAAATCTAATTATGGTGACCTCATTTCTAAAGTAATATCACAAAGGCATTTGATAGGATTTGGTATAAAGGTCTACTTCACTAGATTTCCAGCTACAGAATTGCTAGAAATATCCTCTCAACTATCGAATCCTCTCTCTGTTAGGTTTATTAGAGTAGTTGTTAATGATCAGAAATTTGAAAGTTATAGTATTAATGCTGGCATACCTGAGGTATTCAACCTGGGCCCAAATCTCTTCCTGATCTTCATCAACGATCTCCCAAATCATAATCTGAGATCTTTCATCGACAGATGATACTACCATCTATGGAAATATGTTAAAGGCCTGCAATGACCAGGATTTTTCTGATTCCCTCTCTCTCTCTCTCTCTCTCCCCTGACCCGGAGTATGTTGTATAGTGGGGTAAAAAATAGCTAGTTACCTTTAATGCATCCAAAACCAAATATTTATATTTTTACCATTAATGCTCAAATCCCCACTTGGCCTCAATTGAAATGGATAGTTATCAGCTTGAGGAAGCATCTTGCTTCAACAAACTTCTGAAACTAACTTTCACTCCAGACCTAAAATGGAAGACCTACATTGCCAGAATCACTGGGGAAATGGTAGAATCATTCTACCACTCCCAAAAGTATCTCACTCTTGATACTATCCTCTACCTGTTCAAGAGTCAAATGCAACCTAGGATGAAGTACTGTTGCTACATCTGGAAAGGAGTTCCAAAGAACATCGTTTCCTGCCTTGACAGGATACAAAACCATCTTTGGAATTTAGTGAAAATAAAATATTGATATAACAAACATGTTAGGGGAATGACAGAATGCTATTGACGAACACAAGAATTTTTTATACTTATGCGAATTGTTCATCCATTAAAACTATAATATATTCTAATGAAATTAGAGCTATTGTTTTTATTTATATATTTATTTCAAAATTATAAAATTGATTTTAAATTTTTGTAAGTGAAACTTTGAATGGTGTGAAAGTTTTTTGTTTTGAAAGATCTGAAGTAAAACAATGTTGATATTTCTCTCCTAGTCTGAAACATAAAGTATTCAAAAAGTCTTCATTTAAGTTGTCTAGACATGAGCCTTTTATTAATATGGCATTTGAAGTATAGTCTTTAAAACACAAATGTTTGCATTTAGATAACACATAGTCTGATCTTTCCTACAACTATTCTTTTAATTACATAATTAAAATTCTTTGTATTTTTCTTGAAAATCTCTCTCTCTCTCTCTCTCTCTCTCTCTCTCTCTCTCTCTCTCTCTCTCTCTCTCTCTCTCTTGTATGTATATATGTATATTCCCACTTCAACCCCTTCCCTTCCATTCTACTTTCCCCACCACTCGTAGGTGTTCCTCTTTCTTTTTTCCCTCTGAAAAAAAAAAAAAACTCAAACATTTTTTCTTATACCCTTTTTTATATAAAAATGTGTTCTTGAACTGGGTATACCAGAAGTACTCTCGCTCTGCTAGTCAGACAACATGTGATCTCCAACTACTAAGTCTCTGCAGAAACATGTATGCACATATGTAGCCAATAATGTTTGTATAATTAAACGTATAATAAACATGCTCTGTTCATTCATCAAGCATTCTTTAATAAACACAAAAGTTTCTATGGATTTACATCTAGAAAACAAAAACTATGCAACCTTCATTCATTTATATATATTTTGAATATACGGTTAAGTGGCAGTTTTAGTCATTTAGAACTGCTTTAAAGCTTCACCACTCAGTCATTTTTCGACCTAATTTCAAACAATTATTACAGTTTATAGATCACCTTCCCAGCTATATTATGAAAAATATTTTTCAATTTTCGTTCAGTAAAACAAAAGTTATGATGAATTTTCTGGTGTTCAAAATCATAAAAATATGTAAGGAGGTGAGCGACGCTTTGTATGACTGGTTTCCATAGCAACCACATCACTCAGCGACTAGATGCTATCAATTTGAAAAGAGAAGTAACAAGTGAAACAGAGAGAATGAAAGCATGAAAGAGAGATAATTGGAGGGATTTTATTGAAAGCAGATGAGTGCCATACATTGTTATTACATATGTGTTTATGGGGGCAAAAAAATAAGAGTGAAATTAAACAAAGAACAAGTGAATTTAATGGAAGCCTGGAGAAATCATAGATTACAATAGAAAAATGTGAGCATGAAAAGTAATATGGTTAAGCTTAAACATGGAAAAGTAAAGGACTAGTTGTTAAAATTGGAAAAGAAAAGGACAAGATATTCTAGTAAAAATATAATAAATTCATAACTTAAAATGATGCAGCATTAAGAATTTTCTTTTTTTAATTCAATTTTATAACATTATGTAATCAATTCTTAATGCTGCAATATTTTAAGTTATGAATTTATTATAGTTTTACTAGAATATCTTGTCTTTTTCTTTTCCAGTTTTAACAACTTTACTTTACCATGTTTAAGCTTAACCATATAACTTTTCATGCTCGCATTTTTCGAGTGTAATATATATATACTAGCAGGCTGCCTGGCGTTGATCGGTTGTAAAATACGCTTAAATATGATATTTTAATTCATGCAGATTACATGTTTATTATTATAGAGAAAATTCTCTATGGATTATTATATTATATATATATATATATATATATATATATATATATATATATATATATATATATATATATATATATATATATGCACACACACACAGATACATATATTCATCCAAAGACAGATGATATTTTTGTACAACTCACCAGTGTTGCTGGACATTGCAAGCACTTCAACCATGGGATTGGAAATCAGGATGCCAAATCACTTCCCCATATATGGCAGTGCTACATATCTTAGTATAAGAACTAATGAATCTGTTATTAATAGAATTATACTGCTTAATTTTTTTGTAAATTTTACATATATATAATATAACATAATTATCCACAGCTATTTATGGCTTATCAACCAACCTAAGTGACTAGTCCGGCACTCTGAACCCTAGTTTATATCGCACATAAAATATTATCATTTTGTTTGTTGTTGTTTTTATGATATTGACAACTGAATGTATTAAAATATCATTTTACCAGGAAGCATTACAGAGGAAAGAAACACATACACACACACATATATATATTGTCTTATTATTGTAATTTTATGAAAGATATTCCAATTTCCAGAAACCATTCTTGAATTTATGAATTTAATATTGCAGTTTACACATGTTATGTTTCATTTTAAATAATTTAATTCATATTTTCTATTTCAAATATAGATTTGAATGTTTAGTGTAGTAATAAGTCATATGGCTTATCGTTAATAACAATTTGAAAATTTGTATGTATTATTATTCATCGGACTACTGTTCTCATCTTGAGTGTGATTTTCACAATGTTTCGGTCGATATAACCTCCGATCTTCATCTTCTTCAGGTGTATCTTGTCGAACTCGGGAATGTTTCTGTCGAACTTGGGAATTTGGACGGAATTTCGAGTGGAACCCTTTATTTACTTCACAGGGGTAGCATGCTCTTGTTCCATCAGCCATGACTAAAAGTAATTCGCAAATGTATATTTTGGTCGCCCACACTGAGGATTGAACCTTCAACCTTCAGGAGAATATCACTTTCACAGAATATCACTTTTACAATTGATTTTTCCCAGTACTCTAACCACTGTGCCACGGATTCTTGCGGACAGCAAGGACCTGTGACACAGTGGTTAGAGGACTGGGAAAAATCAATTGTAAAAGTGATATTACCGGGTTCGACATGTAAAAGTGACATTCCTGAGTTCAACAAGATACACCTTGAAAAAGGTTGTAGGTTATATCGACCGAAATATTGTAAAAATCACACTCAAGATGAGAACAGTAGTCTGATGAATGATAATACAAATAACCAATCCTCATCTCAAAAATTTAGAAATGAAAATTTGTAATTGATAAGAATGGTTGAATGAATGAAACATCACGTATCCCTATTTGTTTGGTAGACCCACTTTTAAAGTTTTGTCAGCTGTTGCTCTAGACGCCTATTTGATTGGGTATTTGACAATTTTTTTTGTGTTAACTACTGTATAAATGTGTTTGAAAATTTTGAGTTGAAGACATTTCTTTCTTTGAATCACAACTCTTTAGTATGGCTAGACAAGCAAGTACTACAGGTTGAGATTGAAACCTGATAGATTTTTCTGCAATCTGAATATCATATAAAAATATCCAATATGCATACATATTCACTCTGTTTCTTTGTATCACTATCACAGCTCTTCAGTATGGTTAGATAAGCACATATTACAAGTTGACATTAAAACTGGGTCGTTTTTCAGCAGTCTGAATATCCTATTATAAGGATATCATATGATATCATATATATATATATATATATATATATATATATATATATATATATATATATATATATGGGGAAGTTAAAGGAAGAGAATAAAATCAATTTTTTAAGAGGAGACTTATTAGGATAATACAAAGTTCAGCAAATTGTTTTTGAGCTTTTACATATATATATATATATATATATATATATATACACTCATCCTCAGACAAACTGCTTCTTTGTATCACAGCTTTTCAGCATGGCAAGACAGACAAGTACTACAGGTTGAGATTGAAACAAGATCGTTTTTTGTCTTTTTTCTTTCAGTAGTTGCATGATTATTATAAGCAATGAAGAAGGGAAACCTTATTGCTTATAAAAAATATCAACTACCAAAGAGTGCTTTATTTGTTTTTACAAAGAACTTTATACTACTGGTAATGGCTACTTGAGTTTCCTTGACCACACTGCTCGACCAACAAATCGTCGGTCACATGTAATCATATATATCATAATATCATCTTGTTATGCCATCAATCGATGAATGACAAGATGATATTCTACAGTGATTATGTTATTCATTATAGTGATAAAATCAATTTCAAAATAGGTGGTAAATCAAGCCCATCTCTACTATCTTACTGCTGTCTTATTGTTGACCGATAATAAGGTGGTAACTATTATCCTTACCATTTATAGTATTACATATAGAAATATTGTTTATTTAAATTTGGATGATATATGTCAAATACAGAATTCTAGAGGATCTTGTTTTATATATTATATTATTTTAATCCGGAGATGTGTTTTTAAAAATGTATATGTTTGAATATATGAATTATATAGCATTTTCTTATTCAGAATTACCGATTTAGATCCATTTTATTTTTAGAGTTCATGAAAATTTAAAAGGAAAAAACAAATGTAAGATGAACAATGTTGATACTATTTTGTAGTTTCCAAATTCTCCAGTTTTATCCAAAGTTTCTTGAGAAATGAATAATATTTTGCTTCCATTTAAATATATATTACTTGTATATAATTCAAAAAAAGTAATATGTATGCATGTAATATGTATGTGTGGGTTTGGAAACAAATTTAATCTAATATTCTTTTATTTCAGAAATATTTGAAATATTTAAGAGTGTGAAAGTGCAATGGATATCTGTTTTCTGTCTACTATTGGTGGGTTTTGGACATGAAATATATGGACTATTGGGAAGCACAGACATATTGCAAGAAAATGACCTGTAGTATGATGATTTACATACAATTTAAAAATTCAGAAATCTTAGCTGTACCTCAGCGCTCGTTGAATACATTGAAGACTGTAAAATATGAGGTGGAGAATTGTGATGGAGATGAGGAAGCAGTGGCTAATAGAAAGAATCATAGTCGGCATTCTGTCTCCTTGCAATGAAGTTCATTCAGAGACGGAAAAAAAAAACAAAAACAAAAAAAAAAACACCCCAATAATAAAACACCTAGTTGAGCCGGAATTTTCTGTTTCTTCTCAAGATAAGTTTTACAATGCATAAAACAACAGTTGGCTACCCTACAGTACATATAAAGTTCGACACATCATGAAGACCTGGGTTTCTCAAACGGTGATTGTCTTTTAGGTATGTTTTTAGCATGGGCTACATTATGCCACCCCCACATCTTCTAAAAGGGGCTCAAATTCAATTCAGATGGTTATATTGAATTGCCGTCAACTGTTGTCAAGCATTGAGTGAAGAGGATGGGAAAGTCATGCCTGTGACAACAGGACACAGGAGTAACTGTATGAGAATTTCCACAATCCACCATTCCGAATATTCTTCACCACCTCCCATCCTACCTTGCATGGGGTACAGTTAAAAAAGACACCACATGTACTGCTTGCAACAACAAGGATGAACTGATTCCCAGAATCAAACTGGTATTCAGGCATCCTTTAAAAGACACTGAAAATGTTGAATGCTCTAAGTTCAGGTTCAGCCTGGAGCCTGTGGTGAAGACTTAGGGTGGCTTGTTTGAGTGTTCTGTATTAGGCAAAATATCCTTTCATAAATGACTTTACTTTGATAATTACATCAATTGTTGACCAAGATATGAACATATTTTTCTTTCCTTTCTCAAAAGTATCAAATTTGACTCCAACACCCTATATATATATATATATATATATATATATATATATATATATATATATATATATATATATATATATATATATATATATGCCGTGAATTAAATTAATTGATAAATCAGCCTTTAGAAAAACTGTTGATTTTACAATTGCTGGTTCAAGCTTTTTCAAACATTGGTTTTATTGAAATTATATCCCCGTAAAACTCTTCTTAGTCAATGATGCAGAGTTATTTACTTTATAGATTTGTATTTGGTGGAGATCCAAAACATAAATATAAGTACTAATAATATAAGGAAATTAATGCCAAGTACAAGTTACATATTTACTACAATTGACAAAATACAAAAAAAAAAAGAAAATTAAAACATAACATTATACACAACATTAATAAACAAGTTCTCATTCAGGAATAGTAGCTATTCTTCACCTTTTAGGTAGGATATAAATATCTGAATAAAACAGATATCTTTCATTTTGTTGGATGTTAAGTCTAAGATGTCTGATATTACTGATTCCAGATCACTCTCTTATCCTTTTAGGATCTACAAAGGGACATAACTTGCTGATGTCAGCATTTCCCTCCAAACTTTCTGCTAGCAAAGACTAATTGGCAGTGTTTACTATAATTATTGTCAGCAATATTATTAATATTTTATTTTCATATGTACTCATTCAACAAAACTACAAAAACTGTTGTTTAACTATAATGTAGAGTGATGCTAAAACTTTCAAGTGAAAAGACAGTTTTACTAAACCTACGATTTTGAAACAGTTTTTTTCTAATAGACACTTGTGCAATCCAGCTAATTACAATAACTATTTTCTTAGAAAGGGAGATAATTGTCTACATGTGAAAAATGTTTGAAGGGAGAAGCTTCTACGAAAAGAAGTTATAAAATGTGTATCTACCAATTTTACATATAATTGAAAGCACTTAATAAAGTTGTAATTGAAAAAAAGGAATTTGTACATTTACCCGGCTTTTATTTTTATATCTGTTTGCCCTGCCCAAACAAGAATGTCTTATGGGATAAACTCTTTGCATTATCCAAACATGCATTTATCATGATTTTTCACAAAACCTTCCATCTAGTAAAACAAAAAATAATCTTAATAATATGCATTACTTTTTATTTATGGATGCAGGATATCTTAATGAACATTATACAATATTTATTTTTTTAATCCATTACTGAAATATATCTTAAGATGATGCAATATGTTTCAGATACAAATGCACTTCATCTTAAGATAACTATGTCAAATATGAATGCAGGATATTTTAATGATCATTATATTAATATAATTATGTAGTATATCCCCAAATCATACAATATAGTTTAGCTATAAATTTAGGATACCTGAAGAAACAAATATATTTTCTATATGAAATTTTAGTAAGAGTATTTAATATGAAAATAAGAGAATTATTTCAAAGATGTCAACATAATTTACATTTTATGAAGTCATGCAAATAATCCACAAAGCAAATTATGATGAATGTAACTTTCAATTGTTGCTGTTTATTGATTTTAATAATTAATTGCATCTAATTTGACAGACTATTTGTTATTAACTTGTTTTTTTCATTACATTATGATTTAAATAAAACTGTGCAATATAGCTTATATCATAAAAATAAGTAGTTAGAAATAAAACTATGAGTTTCTGTTGACAAGTTGTAGGTACTTGTTTTAAAAATTACTCGAAAGAGTATATACAGGAAACTATTATTTGAAATTGAAACTGTGCAATGTCATAATAAAAAATAAATAGTTATTATGTAATGTAAACAAATTATTGAGATTTATTTTTAAATATCATTGAATCAAGCAATAATCTATGCTATAAGACATCTAAATAGAAAATTATAATTTAGAACCCGACAACCAACAATAAAATTGCTTTGTTGCAACTAGTAATCACATTAATGAATGATCATTGGACGAAATATCCGACAGTTTATATACTTATATTTAAAACATATATAAATAATAAAAGATAAAGAAATATATGTTTTGATACATTTCATTCTATAGAAATTTCATCAATGAAAATAGCATTGACAACCCAGTTCAACACACACAAAAAACTTTTATATCATAAAACGAAAATTATACAATATCTATGCATTGATTTCTGAGTATCATATAAAAAAGTATCAAAAAACTTGTCATTACATGAGAAAATTCACTCTGCTCTGACAAGAATTTAAACAAACAAAAAGGTATTGGAGACATCAAAGCATCTAATGAATTGACTCACCTCTTAATTAATGTCTTTTGGATATTTCTTGTACAATGTTTGTTGGTGAACTTTGTATAGAAAAAGATGTGTCAAAACAGTTGTTTACTTTGTCTTATTTAATCATTTTTATTTAGCTGGATATTCTTCCCTATTTTGCACACATAAATATGCATATGTATGTATATATGTACACACATATATATATATATATATATATATATATATATACATAATTATTTATATATGTACATATATAAATGTATATAGAGAGATATATATGTAGAAAAATAAAATGTAAACATAGACAAACCAAAATATAAAAGAAAAAAATCACACCAGGAAGCTATGAGTATACTAATATTTTGTTTCTTTTATAAACTTCATCAGAAACGACTTATCTTATTAATAAACCAAAAGCACTGACATCGCACCTACTACAAAAGCTATCATTGATACGATTCTATACAATACATACAACAAAAATTAAACTTTGACTAAGTTTCCATTAATAAAAGAAACAATATTAGTCTATCGATAGTTTTCTTACGTGATTTTGATCTTTTATATTTTGTGGTTTGTCAATTTATCAACTTTATATTTTCTATTGATTTTGTCGGATTCTTTCTTCATATCAATATTATACATATATATATATATATATATATATATATATATACACACACACACACACAAATGGCAAAAAGTTTTATTCTGTACTTAAACTCTGACTCTCTGTATGAGGAATCAGTGTCAAGTTATAGCTCTTCCTAGTCATCAGCTTTGAGTCCCTCTACATGTGTATTCTGTGCTCTGTCAGTAAGTTAAATGTGGCAGTGACACTTAGTCTTCTTATGCAACCTTGACAGTCTGGGTTGAAATGATGCTTTGTGTTTTTATAGTCTTTAAGCAACTGCCAAGTTTTTTGCCTAATGAAAAGTGACTGTTCTCAATTATATGTTGTACTGCATGTTAATGCTTGCTCATTGTTATATGTGCTTTTGTTGCTTTTTGCTTTTGTTTCTGATTATATTTTTTTCAATTTTTTCTTACACTTTGATAGATTCTTTTTTTAAATTTATATATATATATATATATATATATTTTTATATTTATATATATATACATATATATATACATATATATATATACATATATATATATATATATACATATCTTCTGAAGTAGAAATGTTTAATTTGTAAAGTTTTAACTTTCCTATTTTTCCTTTTTTACAAGTTAGAAAATGTTTATTTCTTTGTTTATTTTTCTAAAACTGAATCTATTTCATTTTATAGATTTGAAAAAGTAAATTTTTACAAGAAAAAATAGAGATTATTTTGCATGTTCTAGTTGTATTCAAGTAGCTTCAAGTGTTCTTCTGTCTCAGATTTTCTTTTGTAGCTATTCTAGTTTTCTCTTCTACTCTTTCCCCAGTCTTTGATGCTGGTACCACTAATAATTGAGAATTTACAGTCACCAATAAGTGAATCGCCATTTTGGGATTAAATATGATACTTTCTTTTGGGATGGAGGATCTATGAATTATTGATCTAACAACCAAGAATTCAAATTCAAAATATATTGTTTTCTTTTTCTTTCTTTCTTGCTCTAGTAAGAACTGTTGAATACAATCAACAGTGAAAAACCAGTGAAAGGTTAATTGGTCTTTTTGCTAGTCTGGTAGAATTAGTAGTTATAGTAGTTCCAGTGTTTTATTTTTTAACCCTTTGTCTACTAATATTTGCATTTGTTTTTTTTAAATTACAGACAAAATTCCACACAACTCAAAATACGTTTTAGTACATGGATCTATGTATAGACATTATAATGTTTTTATTTTGTTAGTGGAAGGAAGTTGGTTGTGATGATGACGATGATATCTCTCCTTCTTTTATAGTATAAAATATGCATTATTTATGTTATTTCAGTTACTATTTCACAAAATTAATGAACTCATTAGGTATTTTATGATTGTCAGAAAAATCACACTAAATAAGTTGCAGCATGTTAAATGCTTTTCATTTCGATTTATTCAAGTTATTTGGTAAATTATGACTATTTTTAAAATATGCTTAATGAGTTATAATTATATAAGTTATCAAAAAGTATATTATGCATTACCAACAAATTTCATCATATTTAAATACAATATAATATTGTTTCCATGACATTCTGTTGGCGATTTTACACTTATATAATTACTTTGACCATGTTCATAACATATTTTATATTGAAAATATGATAAATATACATGTTATGAGTATAATGTTGTGACGCAATGCATTCAGGGTACATGCTTAAAATGACAAAGTTTGATCACTATCAATTTTTTAATGGCAAATGAATATAGCAAATGTTTGCAAATAAGTAAAAACAAAAATAATAAGCTGGTAACTTTAATTACCACCAGTAGACAAAGGGTTAAATATAGACTTAATATTTATTCTTTCTTTTTAATCATTATTATGATTGTTTCAAATAGTTTATATTTTATGACATTGTTTATTTTAGACTATTTAAATATATATATTTTTTTTTTAAATATTGATTGATGATATTTTTGTTTTGTTTTGTAAGAAAAACACCACATTAAAAAGGATATCTTTCTTCTGATGCACGTTCTCTCTAATTTTTTAAAACATCCGAGATGAAATTTGCATGCCTTGATCAAATTATGTTTGAATTTCAAATCTACTCTGTGACATTATATTTTCATTGCATTTTATCTGACATACATTATCAATTGAACATAATTTGGTGTTAAGTACGTTTGTCAAAATTTATAGTAATATGTAAAAAATATGTATAAACTTTTTCAACATATCTTCTAAGATTTAATTCATTTCTTTTAACAAAAACTACCAGCAATGACATTAATTTTAAAACTAAGCTTACACAATTACTTTTCTTGCTATTCTAGGTAACACAAACTTGCAGAAAATTTATGAAAAGTGTTTCTAAAGGTTCAAGATTGAAAATCAAAGATTTTAGAATAGACTATTTATAAAATATTTTAAAACTTAAAACAATTGTGCTTCCGGGTTTTTGAGATGAGGATTATTCATATTATTGGATTATTCGGATTACTGGTCTCATCTTGAGTGTTATTCTCACAATGTTTCGGCTGATGTAACCTCCAACCTTCTTCAGGTGTATCTTGTTGAACACTGGAATTTTTATGTAAAACTCTGGACTCTGCACGGAATTTTGAACGGAACCTTTTATTTAATCCATGGGGGTAATATGTTAAATCAGTCATGACTAGGTAGAAATTCTTAGTAATTAGCAGTTGTATTTTGAGTGTTGCCTGCATTGAGTATTTAACCTTTAACCTACTGAAAGAAGCATGTAACTTACAACTGAAATTTACCAAGTATTTTATTCACTATGCCACACAAAATACAATTGCAAAACATGAAAATAATACTCAAGATGAGAGCAATAGTCAGAAGATCCCAATTAATAAAATTAAAACAATTGTACCAAAATTAGTGGCAATACTTTATGCATTTTTATCAATACAACAAATGCAGAGATTAGAGAGAATGTCGTATCTGATCAATGAACTTTCTTTGTTTCAAAGGAAAAACAATAAGAAATTCTTTTCTGAATATCATTTTAACTTTGAAAGGTCTGATTTTTTTAAAGGTGTAATCAATCATACTGATTGTTAGATGTTTTACATAATTATTATAACACATGTAATTTTTTTTAGAACAAAAAAGACCAATAAATATTGGTGGCTGTAGACCGATTCAAAATGTTGTGCATTCATTTGAAAATGAAAATTATTTAAAGATGCATTTCATAGAAAGTCTCTCATAACCTGTATAACAAGGTTTAATAAGGTTGTAAGACAGAAGACAGAGAACACTTGAAATAGCTTATATATTTATTAGCATGTAAATAACTCATCCTCACATAAATTTATTAATTTCATAAATAAATTATTCTAGAAAAAGCAAGATTAAGCATGAGTTTTTATTCAATAAATTTTGTAATTACATCAGATAGTCTTTTCTTACTGCAACACATTTATTTCATATCTAAATATAAGCATCCAAATTGTTTTACTGATTTTCATAAGATTTTGAAGGACAAGATATATTATTTTCCTTTTCTCTTGTAGAACTATTTCCGTGATCGATGGAATATGTTTGACTTTATCATTGTGATCGGAAGTATTATTGATGTAGTTACCACCAATGTTCTGCCCAGTGTAAGTATACTTTTTCTATTCTAATTTTAAAAACTGAACTCATCTTACTACTACTACTACTCCTGCAACTAACACTCATGTTACAGGAAATCGTTGATTTACTCTTTTACACTCACAGAAAACAAGTTCAATCATACTGTTGTTGACTGATAGCGGTCCTAAAGAAAGATACAACTTAGTATTTAGAGAAATTTCTGATAAGAAAAATCTGAAACTGTCACAGTTAGCTCCCGAGTATCAATATACTCTGTGGCAGAAAGGATTATAATAGGTTTTATTGCACTTTGTTTTGATCTTGATTGAAACAACTGAGTGATCAGAGATCTCAGCAGATGACGAGACGAGTCTAAGATAATTTGCTATGAAAAGATCAATAAGAGCTGCAAAATGTCTATGAGCATTGGGTATGCAAGTAGGTTTGTTAACAATTTGTGTTAGATCAAAAACGGGAAAATCATTAAAAAAGCCTTCCTTTATCATCAACCTTGTTTGAGTAGACTAGCCATTTAACATTTTGAACATTAGTCACCACAGCAAAGTCGTGTTGACACATCTAGTAGGTGTAGAATTAGAAATGGCAGCATGTAGAAGTCGTCTGCCTCTCTTCCTTTTTTATCTTTGTTGCTATTGTAGTCATGGTGTGTGTAAAGTTTCCTTCATTCTTTTTCTTCTACATAAAATCAGATGTATGTTTCTTTTTTTTTTTGTAGAAGTATCTGTATATGTCATCTCATAATAATAACAACACAAATTCGTTTGGAGGTTTACTATTGTTTTTCTTTAAATTGTTCTTAGTATTTTTACAATATGCTGTAATATTACATATTCTCTTCAGACCCTGACACATCTCACTTTCTAAACTTCCTGTTTATTACATCATTTCCTTGAAAACAATCAAATCACATAATGCTAACCTGCTAACCTTAATTTCAAATGAAAATGCCCTCTTTCTAAATCAACAACCACATTTCATGTAACATCTTAATACCACAATCCATGATTGATCATTGCTTGTCCAATAAAGTTTTCAGACAATGTCTAAGCATGAAGCATTTTAGATGAGGAAAGGCTTTGCATAGAACCGACCTCTCTCTCTCTAAACAACTGACATCCCGGCTCCGCAAGAAGAGCAAGTCTACATCATTGTATATATATATATATATATATATATATATATATATACTAGCTGGCCACTGATCAAAGGAAATCTTATTATTTAAACTGTTTACCTATATACTTTATTTTGATTCTTATTTAATTTATACATGCAACAAAATATTGGATAACATAAGATATGGTAAGATTAATTAACATATTGATTTTTTAAACTGGTTTTTATAAGTAATTCCTGGGTGTTATCGATTTTGAATTATTGGATTTCACTTTTTTTAATAATTACATGGATAAATCTTAAAGGAAAAATAGAGAAATAACTGTCATTTTATTATTTACTTAAATTAAGTTCATTTAAAATTAATAAGTAGTCAAACATTTCATTCAAAGACATCTTATGTCTGACACATGTTCCTATTGACATAAATTTAAGTAAATGTCTTCAATTATTTTAAATATTATTTATTTTATTTAATTAATATTATTTTATAAATGCCAAACATTTACACAAAAAGAAAAAAGAAGAATCCATAAATATGTCATATAAAATAAATAAATAACTTTTTAACTTCTTTCTAATGTGTATATAGTAGTAGTAGTAAGATAGTGAAATACGCAAAAAAGCAATAACATTGAAGTATTGGAAGAAAACAATACAAAATGAGATGTTGAAAGTATGATGGGCGTACCAAAAGTAATGACTCCTATTTTTTATTTTGCCAGAATGGATCAGAGGGGATTGCAAATTGCATAATTATTCATAAACTGAAAGTTTCATTTCTTTGTTGCAGATATTGACTGTGTAAGACTCTAACAAAGCAACACCTGTCATGGATGTGTGTCAGAAGCATTGAATTTCTCTACGCAAAAAAAAATTGAACCAATCAACATTAATCGGCGTCTGTTGAATGTCAACACAGTTAGGAGGGGGGGTTGACAGAGATGTGTGATGAAGCTAGCTCTGTACTTTTACAACTGAGGTATCGTTTATTACTGGCAAAAGGGAATTGGGAATGGTGGTCACTATGTAGGAAAAATAAATCCTAGAGCACAAAAGGTCACTCATTTTGATAGTACTATTTTCGTCTTCATAATTCTTTAATGTTTTAATTGTTTTACTTTAAAAATAGGTATCCCTTACTTTTGGAATGATCCTAGTATTTATGAGCCTGTTTAATTCAACAATCATGATTAAAATAAAATAAGTGAATGAATAATATTGAGATCTTCCAATATCTAGCAAAATGCCCATTTATAAGTGTGTTCCAATTTGTTTATCAGATAGAAAGAACGTCAGGCTTTTACTTGTTCATGGATAATTTTAATATTGTATATGGTTGAAGGAAATTAAGCAAAAGAAGTAAGGCATGTGTAGTCATCTTGCAAAAATATATAAACACATTCAATTGCAATTTTTTATTGAGTTTCAGCAAAATCTCATAAATGGATATTTTGTACAGCATAACCTCTCCTCACCCCTGGAATCATTAATAACATTCACAATCCTTTCTTCAATCCAACAATATTTTGTATAAATAAACTTCAATCTATGCTTGACTTGTCCACCAAAAATCTGTTTACAACAATATTTTGTATTCCAAGTCCATATGGATAAAATTGTGTGACCAGTTATTGCATGTATGTGTGTGTTTATCGCCTCTACATGACTTAAACATTATCATTTTTATTCACTATTAATTGGTTAATTATTGAAATAAAAATGCTATACTAAAACGAAATTTTAATAATGATATTTTTTCAATAATTTAATTACAGAATGAAATTTATTAGAATGTTTTTGTGTCTTTGTAAATAAGTTAGAAATTTTAACAACTGCTAACAATTTCCCTTATTATCTATCTGTACCTAAAACTAAATATAAATTTTATGAGAAAAGTTTCTTTCCTAGAACTGCCCATCTGTGAAACATGACATGGTGAGCAAATCCCCAGCTAACTATAACATGGCCTTTTCAAGTCTAATGTGAACCCTATACAAACACTCTATACAAGACTACACATATTCCACTATTACTGATAATCACGGTGTGGTCTCACCACTCACCTGACACTCTTTAACTATTATCCTTAAATGGCCTTTGGGCCTTGATAAGCAGTGAACCTCCTCCTCAACTCTAGTAAAATAAATATTTAAAAAATGGATGGATTACTTTGTGACACTAAGAAATTTTAAAGGAATTTGAAAGCATTTACTCGAATAGGAAGTTTTTGGGGACTTAAAAATTCTTATCAAAGATACAATAATAATTAAATTTAATTATAAAAATCTTATGTTCCAAAATTATAAAATTGATTTTAAAACATCAACAAAAACAAATGAGTGTAAACAGTGTTTCAGGTAACGATGGTTAATTGGTTTATGTTATGGTGTTAAATGGTAATAAAAACGAAAGGAACACAGGACTCTTAGAAACAAACATGTATTCACATATATTACAGGCAAGGCGGGTTGAGCAACACCATTCAACTGCTGGGCGTTTGCACAAGACCTGTTTAGCCGTGTACCAAACTCTGACTGCCGGGCACTGGTACTTGTTACCAGAAGTGACGTCACCAGAGGAAGTGACGTCATAGGATAATCCATTAATCCCAAAGAGGAGTGTCTTCAACAGTTTATAATAAAATAATTTTGTTATCAATTTTGGAAAATCATGTTCTTAGTTAAAATCTTGCATTTACATAGTTTGTTGCAATGTAAATAAAAATTTTCTTTAAACAATTTGTGATGTATTATGGTTTTTATATGTTTGTAATTTTTTTTAAAGAGTGACACAGAATAGAATCTACCAGTACTTTCTTGAAATTTATATGTTGCATTTTACTTTTTTGTCAAACTCAAGTTCAAAAGGAAAAAAAATATATATTTAAATAAATTTCCTTTTTAGGCTTCATCCTTCCGAACTGGAAGCTTCCGACTTTTCCGAGCTGCACGTCTTATCAAACTACTGCGACAGGGTTATACCATCAGATTACTCCTGTGGACATTTCTACAGTCTTTTAAAGTAAGTTAAACTTTAAGTGTTAATGTTATTAAATAATCTTACCTTTTTGTGTTGTAACACTAACATCAATACAAAACTTGAGGAATGTTAAAATATGGTTGAAAATTTCATATATTTAAATCCTCATCTTAAGATACTATCAGAAGCAAATATCTTCATGAATCTTTGTTGGCTTCGTCGATTTTGAGAGATCATGAAATTCTGCATCCTGATTCAGTCGGGGGGTTGCAGCGAGTGGTGTGGCTGTGCAGTACCTGCTACAGTTGCTGCAGATGTAGCTTTTCTGTCTTTCTGCTTGGGCTGGGGTCGAAGCTGGGTCTGTCCTCTCCTTTCTATGGGCCCGCTTCTCCCACCAATGTGTGGTTCTCCTCCTCTCAGATGTCTCAGCCACACACCGGATGGTGATCCGCCAGTCCTCAAGGTCTGAGGCAGCTATCTCAAGCTTCGAGGGGTTGAAACTGCCAGCCTCTGATGAGAACTTTCAGCACCTTTCTCTTTGCACAAAAGTGTGCTAGGTTGAAAAGTCCCCCACTGCTCCTTGTGTGTATATATACACCATCATCAGAATCTTTAAAGGCGTATGAAAGAAGTAGGGAGAAGGAGATTCCAGAGAGTGTAAGAGCGAGGACGCATCCCTGTTTCACTCCATTTTTAATTGAGAAGAGTTCAGAGCTTGACCCGTCAAACTGTACTGTCTCATTCATGTCCTTGTGGAAACAAACAATCAGGCTCAAGAGTTTGGGAGGGCATCTAATCCTCCAGAGGAGCGAAGAGTCCATCTCTGCTAACCAGGTCAAAGCGACCTGGTTAGCAGAGATGAACTCTTCTACTTACGACATTTCTTCTGCAATTGCCTTACGGAGAACACCATGTTGATGGTTGTTCTGGCATTCATGAACCATACTGCACCTCTGGGCAGACACGCTCTGCGAGGGACTAGATCCTGTTGAGGAGAACACAAGTGAAGGCTTTACCGACAACATTTAAGAGCAAGATGCCATAGTAGTTGTTGCAGTCACACTTTTCTCCCTTATTTTTGTAGATCGTGATGATCTTTACGTTGCGCATATCGTGAGATATCTTCATGAGTCTGATACCAATATTAGTAACGTTCCAACTGACATAAATCTTTCATATCCTCTTAAATCAACAAGTATGGTCGTACCGAATTGGTCAAACATGATGTCTAATTTAAATATGCCTGTTATAAAATATTTATCCTAAGAGTGTCTCTTAACAGATGCATATTATGGTTCTGATTTGGGTAAGTTGAGAGTGAGTTTTACCAAGACTAAAGTGATGATTAGTGGTTATAGTGTTGGAATACTTTAAAAAGGTACTTATAAATATTGAGTACTCAAGAAGTGCAGTGGAATTACATGTAAGTTGAGAGATGATAATTAGTTTGCATACAAAAATTATAAGACAACAGAAACAGATGAGGACTTAGATGTGGAGAAAATATATTTGGATGGTGAGGCTATTTAGATTGTTCAGAAGATCTATTACCTCGGTGATACCATTTGATCATAGGGAGGAATTGGTGATGGTGTGATTGCAAGTAATGAGTAATGTGAGTCTTAACAAATTTATATCTGGTGATCATCAGAGGAAAATCAAATCTGAAAAGAATAAGAAGATGTGTGCAGAATATGAGGCTTCATTGGTTTGGTCAATTTGAAAGAATGGATGAGAGTTCTTAGCTGTTTAGGTAACAAGGATAGTTGGTAGGCGAAGGCAAAGGAAAACATAGGAAAGGTGGATTTGACAGAAAGAGTGATAAATAAAGACCTGTTCAGAGATAGATTAGTTTAGAAGTCAGTTTCTAAAAGTCGTCTAACACATGAAATACATTACAGGGTATTTGCAAGTATCTGCTTTAACATCTGCATGTTATGGTTTCGATTTTGGTAAGCTGCTTGGTCATGAATGCTTTAATAATATATTTCCTGGAAACATATTTCCAAAACCTGAAACAAAAGTTTTAAAAATTAAAATTATTGTCAAGTAAATACAAAACACTAATACAATTTTGTACAAAATTTCTTGCATTTGAATTTCCAGATCTTCAATCAAATGTTTTATACTTTTTATTTTTCAGGCCTTGCCTTATGTGTGCCTTCTGATTGCAATGCTTTTCTTCATTTATGCCATCATCGGAATGCAGGTAAGTTTTTACCAAAAAACTGAGGTAAGAATGAAATTTAAAAACTATTTTAATTCAACAATGATTTTCGTTTAGTTATTTTGTTTGACCTTATATAAACACTTTTCAGATTATTTAATACCAAATCCAGTTATTTTTGAAAAAGTTTTATACATCAAGTGCTTTATATCTTCAAATATTTATTCATGAAGCTTGGTTTGGTTGTTTTATTTCATGGCATATCAGTCTTGTTTAGGTTATTTAATGTTGCACCCAATCAGTTTGGAAAAAGGTTTTATGCTGCAAGTTCTTTACATTTTTATATATTTATTCATAGAGTTTGATTTGGCTGTTTTGTAGAAGAAAATTGTTTTTGTTTTTGACTTTACGGAACATGATTGAGTTTTGCAAATGAAAAGGAAAAACAATAACGTCAATTTTTGATGCATTTTAGGTAAGGAAGTCAATATCTTCAGACAGCCTGATCGGATAGCACTAAAAATTCAACGATGTGAGAGAGAGAGAAAGAGAGAGAATAAAATATATACATTCGTAATCTATTATTTCTGAATGGACTGACAACAATAAACCTGATTATCTCAACAACTATTGGATATAAAATTCAGCTACATTTCTTATGTATCTAAAGTGTACTGTTGTGTAGAGATTTGGGGGGGGGGTTATAGGATTTTATATTATTTTTTTTTTGTACAAATAATTCTATATGGTATTCATTTACAAGATTTAGCTGTAACTTCTCCCAGATTTGGGGATTTCAGTTTTCACTTGTATATGTGGGTTTATATTTTCAATACAAAAATAAAAACAATGTTCGAGTCTATTATTTTACTATTAATGCAAACGACAACATTGCATTTATTTATTGCCTTTCAAATAGTGTCAAAAACATTACTTTTTTCAATTCTTTTAGCATCTGTTTGTTTTGGTCAGTTGTTGGAATTTTCTAGGAATATACACAAATTGTAACAGACATTGTGCTTTAGTTATATCAAATTTATAAGTGAAAGTTTCTTGAGTAAAAATCGTTTTATAATTAGATTTGAATTTGATTTTTATCTTGTATTCTCATTTATTTTTGCTTTCAGGTTTTTGGGAATATTCGACTTGATTCCAAGACTTCCATCAACAGGCATAACAATTTCAGATCATTCTTTTATGCCGTTTTACTCCTATTCAGGTAATAAATTGTGAATTTTCATGTTTGCTTTTCTAACAATTATTACACACATCAAAATGCTTCAAATTTTTTAAATTAAACTATTTTTTCTATTATATTTGTATTAATCTTAACAAATTATAAATCACAATATTTTATCCAACAAAGATAATTGTCAATAATTACTCCCCAGTATTTCTCAATACTCTTTATCATTTTTATGTATGAAATTACTTTTCCTATGAATTGCCTTCACTGTTTTTAACTAAACATTTTTCTAAATCTATTATATAAATAGAATCTATGAATGGTAATATCTTGTCAATTATATATCTAAAAATATTTATAATTTAACAAGTAAATTAATACAATTACTGCTATAGAAACAAAAGCATTTCCAGTGCAGCTTTATCAGATGATGATTTTGGAGGTCAAGCATTGTTTGGTAGCCAAGGTATACATATCATCACCCATGTATACTTAGCAGTATCTCATGATGCTACTAAGTTATGTTCATTATTATCACATAAAAAGGACACCAAATGCTTCTGTGTGATCTGAGAGACTTTTTCTTACACTTTTTTCTTTGAAGCCTGCCCTATTTCAACAGAAGATAAGTTAATTATTTAGCTATTTTGCATACTCTTTCATATTTTTCCAGTTTCTTTCAATAAATTCAGTTAATATACTTTTAAAAGTATATATATATATATATATATATATATATATATATATATATATAGATGTGAACATCTCTGTGTAGCTTAATTGACAAAAGTATATTTTAATACTACTATATATGTTTGAAATATTTTCAATATTCAGATATCTATATATATTTAATTTTATTGCCACTAATGAGTCACCACTTATCAAGACTAAAAGTCATGTGAGTATAAATGTTAATCAGATGAATATATGGACAATTGAATAATGATGACTATTATGAGAGGATGGAATGAATAAAATTTGATAACTTATGAAAATGGTTTCTGACAAATGTGTTTATTCTTACATTATATTTTAAAATAACTATGTTGTAATTCTGCAGGGAAGCACTCTTGTGGTAATGTGTTTCACAGATTGGAAGTTCTTGTAAAAAAAAACCTGTTCATGGAAACTGTTTGATATTAGGTACACAGAGAAAAATTCTTTGCAATAGTGGTAAAAAGACATATTCTGGCTGTAAAAGTTTTACAGGGCAGGACTAGAGATTGAAACCCAGTTGAGTATTATCCATTAAAATAAGCTAGAGTAGAGAAAGACTAGTGAAACTGTGAGAAAGGGGCTGCAGAGAGCAGAAAATAATCATCCCTACTAGATTGTGAAGTCAATTTTGAACTCTTTCAAAGTAAGATAGAGTGTTCTGAACAGCACCTTTCTTGCTTAATTGTGTTTTTTAGTTACTCATTAATATTCTTGTTTAAATATGCTTGTTTATTCTCTGCATATCAAATGCTATTGATACGTGAAAATTATATTAATTAACAAATGTGTCTATTATAGGTGTGCCACAGGTGAAAGCTGGCAGCAGATAATGCTTTCATGTCTATCAGGCCGGCCATGTGACCCAGAATCGAAAATGTTAGACAACTCATGCGGATTGGACATTGCTTACATTTATTTTGTTACATTCATTTTTTTCTGTTCGTTCCTTGTAAGTATTACTTTTTAAATCAAACATTTTCTCAAATAATGAAGTGTGGCCAAACGTTTTCTTATAAGTATATTTTCAGTGTTTGGTTATATATTTGGATTTGAGTAGAAGCAAGTAGATATCAATAGGTTCAGTTGGAAAAGCATGATGATAATAATTAAACAGTTCAAGTTTGTACATGATTAAATATTTTAATTAAAATTTTAAATTCATGATAGTTGGTTTATCAATTGTCATCTAAGAACATAATTGCAACCTAGTATAAAGATTTAAGTAGAAGGAAGAAACCCACTCTGCTTGCTGATACAAAGCGATATAATGATGAATTGATTCAAACAGCTAGAGGTGCATAGCAATTGTATAATGAACAGATCAACACATATATTATTCCTTAATTGGAATTCATTTTTGAGATGAGCACTATATATATTAATTTATTTTTATTTCGGACTGTTATTCTCATCTTTATTAGTTGTTGTTTTTCATCTTTTATTGGTTGTTGTTTTTTCACAACGTTTCGGACAACTATTCCTCTGGCCTTCGTCAGATGGTAACCACGAAGGATAGGAATTTCGAATCTCCTAACTACATTCATAGCAATCACTGCCATCTGTAGTTGTTGTCATCTTACCACGTTTTGGTCAAGTAAACCTCTGGCTGGCTTTGGGTAGGATTTAAACCGCTATCTTCAGACAATATCCACCTGGAACCATAGAGATTCAACGTCTCTATCAACTGTGCCACAGGCCCCGAAGGGCAATCGAGGTTGGATTCTTTGATCTTATAAATCCACGTTTATTTATTATTTGATCTTCCATAGTTGGGTCCATACCGATTGGTATATATATTATTCCTTAATTGGAATTCATTTTTGAGATGAGCATTATATATATTAATTTATTTTTATTTCGGACTATTCTATTATTCTCAACTTTATTAGTTTTTCGTTTTTCATCTTTTATTGGTTCGGGGGCCGTATCACAGTTTATAGAGACGTTGAATCTCTATGGTTCTAGGTGGACATTGTCTGAAGATAGCAGTTTCAATCCTACCCAAAGCCAGCCAGAGGTTTACTTGGCCAAAACGTGGTAAGATGACAACAACTACAGATGGCAGTGATTGCTGTGAATGCAGTTAGGAGATTCAAGGTTCCTATCCGTCGCGGTTACCACCTGATGAATGCCAGAGGAATAGTTGTCCGAAACATTGTGAAAAAACAACAACCAATGAAAGATGAAAAACAACAACTAATAAAGATGAGAATAATAGTCCAAAATAAAAATAAATTAATCGATCAACACATATTTGCTGAATCAGAATTAAAAGAAATATGAAACCTTAAATAGTCATTTGTGTTACATTCTTATCGATGAGTGATCAAGAAAAGAATAAAATAAAAGTTTTTTTATACATATGGTGTTTACATGCTATCCTGTTTGTTCTCTCCATCGTTACTTGTTTCTCTTTACATTTCATGAGTGGCCCTGTCGTCTAGTGGTTGTCAGTTGGCTTGTCTTTTTAATTTAATCGAATATAACTTCTAATGCAGGGAAGACATACAAGAAAGACATTCCCTGAGTTTTTTCAAGGTTTTATTAGAGAGAATTTCTCATAGGAAGGGAGACTAACAGGTAATAATTATTTCTTCTTAACTTAGTTTTCTAACTTGAGAAATAAGAAAAGCAGATGGACACAGACCTCAGTAATATTCAGCTTAGATTATTTATACATCATTTGCATGTCCATTCGCTTGACATCCATTGGAGAAACTGATTAGAAAATCTTTGTTTATCTCACTCAAAAATGTGACACCATATATTGTGATCGTTTGACTTTTGTTTTGTCTACAGAGTTTGATTTTTGCCCTTGCCTTGTCACCCATCTTTCATTCAACCTTGAAAACGGTTCTGTTGTACAGATCTTGGTCATCCTGACATGCACTAATGTAACTCTTATCAAAATTCACACTTGCTAACTTAATCGCTACTTACTGATGTAGGGTCCCTTTTAAGTGACAACTTACTATTTCTTTTCACCTTAGAAACAATATTCTGCTAGATAAATAAATTTTACCTGCAATTTTGATTGATTAATCAAAGGAAAAAATGATCTTGACAATAGTTGATTCTTTATTACAACGCTGTTTTATTCTTACTCTATTGAGAAAAATATTGAATTAAAAATACCAGTTGAGATAGCAATAATATAAGCCAAAGCAAGCAGTCAGAAGGAACCACCATTTTTTTTTATTACATATGATATTGAGTACAAAATAGTCATCTCAAAGAAGAAATACACGTGTTGAACATTAATGACCTCTTAAGTAAACCTAGTATAAATTAAATACAACACGAGAGAAAAAATTATCACTATGAATTAAATAAAGGGTTCAGTTTGAAATTCTATATATGTTCCTGAGTTCAACAAAAAGATTTTCAGTTTGAAAAGATGCATACACCTATTTACATAAAATATTTTATATTTTATGCTGTTATATAAAATAATTTTATTTTCATTGATAATGATAGTGCATAAGTAAATTTAATAGTATCTATTCATACAATATTTTATTGTTTACATAAAATATTTTATACTAATTAATGTGATTTTTCTAGATTTAAATTTTTTTAATATTTTGATTTTTTAAATAAAACATTTTTTCTGGACGTTTTATCAGTATATTAAGTTTATAGATAGTTATAATTATTTTCTCTAGGTTTCTAGTTCTTTTAAATAGTGAATTATTCATTCAAGAAGTAACACCTTAAGAATCTCTGTATACTACTAGAACTCTGAAGACATTCTTATCTTGTTTTTATTATGCATCCTTTAAATCTGTATATGAATGCTTTAGATGGTAGAAAAAAGTTGATGGTATAATTAAACAGGGATAGGAAAAAACAGAAATAAGAGAAAGAAAAGAAGATAAAAGAGAAAGTGAGAGGGTAGAGAAACAGAGAGAAGGAAAGAAAGAAAATCTCTATTAAAATATCACATGGGATTCATAGATATAATGTCAGAAAAGAACATATTTTGCCCCCCTTCTCTCTCTCGCTCTCTCTCTCTCTCTCTCATACATACACACTCTTTCTCACTTCTTTCTCCCCTATCCGCTATTCTTTTACTATTTACATCATTTCATTTTCTCACTACTTCTTTCATCATTCTCCCTTTATTTACATCATTTGCCCTTCCTCATATCTAAAATATTCATGATAGATTAAAAGTGTGCATGGTGACAAGCAATCAAGATAACAACGTTTTAGTAGTATATAGATATTTAATCTATATATATAAAAGCGAAAATGTATGTGTGTATGTATATTCGCTTTTCCTCAATGTCCACAAAAGGCTTCTTTCAGAGAAACGCTTGTTCGGTTCACAACTTCAGTTGTCTCAAGAGAGCTAAGTAACGTTTGTTGACTTCGTCATATCAGACTGTAGCTTTCATTTCGCTCCTCCTAATAAACAGGGAGCGAGTTTTTAAAAACAAACAAACCGATTTATTCACCTCATTCAAAACTGTCCCACACAAAATCGTAACTGCTGAATACCTATCGCCGTCACATCAATCAAAAATGCGCACCTGTTTTTTTTTAAACACTTTACTATTTTCCAACTGCGTGTCGTGAAGGCTTCGTTTTTTTTTTTTTTTTTTCACATTTTCGGGTTTTTTTCACATACCCCGAAAAACACCCGGGCAACGCCGGGTACCCCTTGCTAGTAATATATAAAACAAACAATGGCCCAATGAGTCATGTGTAGTTTAGTATCATTTATGTATCATTATAAATATAAATTTTTGAATTAATGATATATGTTGCTCTTTTCATAGATGCTGAATCTTTTTGTCGCCGTTATTATGGACAATTTTGACTACTTAACAAGAGATACGTCAATACTTGGTCCACATCATTTGGATGAATATAGTAGAGTTTGGGCAGAATATGACCCATTAGCAAGGTATGTATACTGTGAATGACAGCATATGTGGATTATCTGTTCCTAATATGGTTTTTAAAATATAAATTCAGAATTTGTTGATATTAGATATTAGATTAGATTTCTAGGACATTTCTGACTTGGTTCCAGACTACCTCTAAGAATTTTTACTACCGATTAGTAACTCAAAATCGAGCATGTGTTCACCACTGAACCTGAATCAAAGATTCAATGCAAGTAGTAGAGACACTCTTGTTCTTCATTCCTAAAAAAAGTTCAATCCAGCAGCATCTATTGACAAAGTGATGAAATCTATTTGATGATATTCTAAATGCATTATCATGATAAGCTACTTATAAAAGGAAAAACTAATTATAGATAATTCTATGTATCGAAATTAAGAGAATGAATAAAGCAATCTAATCAAAATGTAGAGGGAACCTGAGCATAATTGTGTTCTTTCTTCGGAATAATGCACTCATTCACACTACTTATATTGACACTACTTATATATTGCAGTAACTATAGCGGCCAAGTGTTTATTTGAATTGTTAACTTATACCCCTTACTCAGGAGATTTTACTCCATCTGACTTCTTCTCTTATAAACTTAAATCCCATTTGTTCGATTGCAATTTTGGAAACAATGATGATGTCATCTGTGCTATCTAGTTTTTGGTAGACCAGTACTACAATGCTCAATGCAACTTAACCTTATATAGAAAATATTTTTTGTCACTCAAATTTTAATTCTGTAAGAAAATGATTTTACAAGTAAAAAAAAATGAAGATAAGGCAATTTTACATGTTTTATATCAATTTTTCATCATAAATGTTAAGTAAGGAGACTTAATTCAGACTTTCAAAATAATTAATGTCATTTCTAAATATGGAACACACTTTTTCTTTAATATCGTTTCTTACACTAGTAATTTATTGTCAAAAAAATTTTCAAAAACCATATCTTCCATGCAATTAGATTTTAATTTTTTTATATAACAATAAATTACTATATTTTTGGAACAAATAGTTCTAATGTAAATTATTTTAAGCATAAATGATAGTAAAACATGAATTTACAGGGGCATATTTTAGATGCATCTGTAGAAATACAGCATAATCATGTGAACACACCAGTTTTTATCAGATTACCAAAGTTAAGCAATGTTGAGCCTGGTCAGTACTAAAATGGGTGACCATTTGGGAATCCCAAATGCTGTACGAGGGGTGTGCAATAAGTAATGTCCCTGACCCACTTCCCATAGCATTAGAGCAACAAAACTTGGCACAGTTATTAGTCTTTCTCTACATAGGAACCACCCAGAGTTATGCATTTCTCCCATCCTTTGATGCAGCTCTGGAAACCGTTTTTGTAGAACACCCCAGGTTGGTCCTCCAACCACGACATGGCTTCAGAAATCAAGGCTGCATCATCTGGGAAACGCTTTCCTTTCAAAAACAACTTCATGGCTGGGAAGAGGTGAAAGTCAGAGGGTGCAAGGTCAGGAGAGTAGGGAGGATGGGGGAGGATTTCATAACTACATGCCCATGCTTCTGATCAGGCGATATGCGAATTGTGGACCGGAGCGTTATCCTGCAGAAGGAGGGTACTTTTGCTGATCTTGCCCTGCCTCTTGATTTTAATAGCTTCCCTTAATTTCCTCAAAAGTGAAGCATAACAGGCTCCTGTAATTGTGATACCCTTTGCCAGGAAATCTGTCATCACTACTCCATCTTGGTCCCAGAAGACTGTGAGCATGACCTTGCCAGCGGAGGGCTGCACCCTTGCCTTCTTTGGAGGTGGTGAGTCCAAGTGCTTCGACTGCATTAACTGGGCTTTGGTCTCTGGATCATAGTGATGGACCCAGGTTTCATCCTGTGTAATTAGTCTTTTGAAAAACTTTGACTCATCTTCTTGGCACATCTCCAAATTCATTCTCGAGCATTCAACGCGTTCTTGCTTCTGGAATGGTGTGAGCAACCTGGTAATCCATCTGACAGACACCTTATGCACATGCAAATGGTCATGAATGATAGTTTCCACAGACCCTGTATTAATCTTGACATCTTGGGCTATTTGGCGAATAGTAATGCGCCGATCTTCCAAAATGGCAGCCTCAACTTGACAGACAGGTGCCTCATCAATGGCAGAAGGGGGGAGGGGTGACCAGGTCTGTAGAGATATAAATCATTACACATGCAAAATTTCAGTTAGATCAGACAACTGGAAGTGGGTCAGGGGCATTACTTATTGCACGCACCTCGTATGTACTCTCCACTTATCTCTGCATTGTTTCCAGTTATCTAGCACTTCTCCTTGCCATCGGACTCAAGCAGCTCCGATCCAGAAGAGGTGTGGTTAGTGATTGCACAACCCTTGCCTCACAATTACATGCACAGCTACCCTTACAGAGGGTATCCATTGTCTTTCAAGATTGAATGAAGGCATCAATTTGAAGAAATATTTTGAACAATTTTTATGAATGACATGATATATTTTGTGAGATTTTATTTTAAGTTGTAATTATTGATTAAAACAAGAGATGGCCAAAGAGACATAATAAATAATTCCAAACTAATTTCCAATTTTTTTGTTTTAAAGTGGGAGGATTCATTATACTGACATGTATGATATGCTTCGTAAAATGGAGCCGCCAGTAGGGTTTGGAAAGAACTGTCCTTATCGGCTAGCATACAGAGTAAGTATGTTTCCTCTATATTGTTTTAATGTAACATTTTACTTTCCAGAAATAATAAAGATCATAAAATATATATTGTACACCATTGTCTTTTAAAACTCTATTGCACATTTAATATATTTTTTTCTTGTTAAGAACTGTTTTCTTTGGTAAATTTAATATACTCAAATTTTCTAAAACAGACATGTTTGATAAAGCCAATATAATTTTATTTCACAGTGGAAGCAAATAACAAATATATACCACCTCAGACAGCTGACACCGGAGAGAATGGGTTTGGTTTGTCTCAGAAGTGATAGGTCAAATGTGATATGGATGGAAATGTGTGGACAGTAGACTGAACTGGCAAGGGCTTGTTGATATAGCATGTTGAAAGATTTTGAGTGATTATTTTTTAACAAGTCAGAGAGTTTTTTTTAAATTAGGGATTAAATAGAACAGACATGAAATAACATAGTTTTAAAAGCCATAATGCTTACTCTCTCTCTCTCTCTCTCTCTCTCTCTCTCTCTCTCTCTCTCTCTCTCTCTCTCTATCTATCTATCTCTCTTTCTCTCTCTCTCTCTCTCTTTGATATAATGATGTCTTCATGTTTGATTATTGCTGAAAATCAATCCTGCAGTTTAGACACCCTATAAAGAATTGCCATCAGACGAAGTCCCTACTTCTAAAGCAGAAAACAGGACCATTAACAGAAGTCTTCAGACCATCTCATTAAGTTTTCACATCACTGCATATGAAATTGAGATCAGCAATACATATTAAAATTTAGATATCATTTCTAATTCTGACAAGATTATTTATCATCTAAAGAGTTGTTCAGATTATTGTAAGCAATCATTTTATTTGTATTTATTATCATATTGATTTGGTTTTGGCTTCAGTTTTCTGTTATTATACAATTATAAGGAAAAATACAAACCACTTTGTTTCTTAAATCATATGTAATAGCAAAGAATGATAGTACAGGGTATTCAAGACAAATTTTGATACTTTTTGGAAAATAAATAATTTATATGTTCTCAGAAGATATTAATATCTTAGACAATTTTTTACTAAATATAACATCATTTTAGAGTATCTTTTACTGAGCAAATTAGACACAAGGCCGTTTTTTAATGTGGAGAGTGAAGGGGAAATGGGGATCAGTGTCCCGGGGAGTAGGGGAGCTGGATAGTGACAATTGGTATGAAGGGTTTCTCCTACATTGACCAATAACTGATTGCCACAAGGGCAATGGTCTTTGCTTGAACTTTGGTGCCCAGCCCCGCAGGGGGGGAGGGGCAGCTCACTCTAAGAAGCCACTATGCCTTTAGGTGGAAACTAAAACTAGAGAATGCAATTTTCATAATGTTCTTCAAGAGACACCTGAATGCAAGTTTATCCTGACAATCAACTCATTCTTGATGCTTCAGGTTAATGTCATCTTTTTCAACCATACCTAATAGTCCATGGAGTTGGAACCGATACATTGAGAGCATTGCCAAGGCTGCTGTGAAGAAGGTGGGCTCTCTCTACCATGCCAGAAAGTTACTTATGCCTGAAAGTATCCTGTACCTCTATAAGGCCACCATTCATTCATGTATGGAGTATTTTTGTCACATTTGGGCTGGTGCATCTGCTACTAGCCTCTCAGCCCTGGACAGGGTTCAAAAGAGAGTCACCAACCTGTTAGGTCCTGAACTGTCATCTAAGCTTCAAGCTCTGTCTCACTGACGAAGTGTTGCATCCCTCTACCTGTTTTACAAGTATTTTGATGGTGGATGCTCCGACGAACTACAAGCTCTTGTACTCCCTCGACAGCAAAGTGCCACCCCTACACAGTAGAGATCCCTAGATGCAAGAAAGCCTTCTACTCTAATAGTTTCTTCCCCAGAACTGCTAGACTCTGGAATTCTCTTCCAGGTTTCTGCTTTCTCAACTGTACTGACATGCAGAAGTTCAAGTGTAATGTGAACAGACATCTTGCTGCTCAACTCCTTACATAGTATCCCTACAATTTATGTTTCTGATAGTAGCCCCCTACATCAAAGTGAGATTGTGCCTTGTTTGGGGTGAAATTGTAATAAAAAAAAAATTTTTCAATGTTGCAAGAAGGTGATTTAGGCGGAAGTAGATTTTTGGATTGCCGAAATCATGGTAATTCTCAGACAACCACTTCTCAATATGCTCAGAGGTATGACATGAAGCTAAGTCCTGTTATCACACAGATGGCAAACCTCTCCACTTAATATTTGACAACAATGGAGAACAACACATTATAGCTATCTGAAATGAGTCTGAACCCCTTTTTGAATATATGGGGTGGCATGACAAGCCTTCACATGATCTATATTTAACTTTAGAAACTAATACCACTATGGTTATTGGTCTAGCAACAGTATTATTGCCATTGCATCTATGACAGATGTTGCAGTTTAAAAGTCTATTGAATAACTCAGAAATTATAATTGCCAATACAGTTTATACAATGAAATAATTTAAAGGTAAAAAGAATAATGATATTGATAATACAAAATAATATAAATATTCATTATTGAGGATAACTTTTGCATAATTATAATAAATTTTTTTGATTAAATAAATAAAATTATTTTCAGTACATGTACTATTAAATATGCAATAATTATAATAATTATTATCATTATTTGTCAGAAACTTATCCGTATGAATATGCCTTTAAAAGAAGACGGTACAGTCCACTTTTCAACTACCCTATTCGCACTAGTCAGAGAATCATTGTCAATCAAAATGACTTCCGGTAAGTGATATTACTTTTTTCTGTTCATTTTAACTTACAAATTTAGATTTGTTAATAAGCTATTTTCACTCACTTAACACCAAAATATGTAAAAAAAATGTATCAGTGTTCACTGAATATTATTATATTTGTTATTCTTTTTCATTATTAAAAACTCATTTTATTTATAAGGGAAATAAATGTGACTAAGTTTTTACTTTATTCTAGAATTGATTGTATTCACATGCAAAAAGCGTTCATTCTTTCATGAATCAACTAAAATTACCTTCTAATAAATTTATCAAAAAATATGCAAGAATTGTTTGTTTTAGCAAAAATATCCTTGTAAAATTAAAAGTGTCATCTAACATGGTAATTTATAAGAATCTATAAACATAAAAGCAATAAAATTTTATCAGATTTTAAGAAGTAAATTTCAGAAATAGTATTGTCCATTTCTTAAGTTTTTACATGAATATTTTTACAGTATACATTCTTGTTTGTTTGATTTGTCTATGCTTGTCTTAAATGTATATTAATTTTACAATTCTGATTAATAAACACTTTTATTTATGTGCAGTCGAGGAAATGGATAAAAAAGATGAGGAAATGAGAGAAGTTATAAAAAGAGTTTGGCCTGTTCAAGGCAAAAAAATAGTTGATCTCTTAGTGCCTCCTAATCATGGTAAGTATAATTATTCATATTCACTTAGAAGAAGTTAAGAACCTGTGTTATTTTACTCGTAAGACTCAGATAGTTAAAAGTTAAATCATAAAACTAATGCTTATGCAATTCTAATTTATCTATATTAAATTAACTTTTCTGTAATATTACTATTAACACAAATGTGTGCACATATAGTTATGTATGAAATTCTACTTAAAGGTTTGAAAGAATTGATAATGGAAATAAAATCATTTATTCTAAAAGTTGTTTTTCAAATTTAAAATGCTTATGTATATGGTATAAGGATAATCTACCATAATCTTTAATATCTTTCAGATAATTTTTCATACTATTAACTGTAACTTGTGAATCTGATTACAAATCAGAAATGACAAAAGTTCAGTGTATTTTTATGAGATTTGCATTAAATCAGCATAAAAACAGAATATAAGAGCAATGTGCACTTTTGGATATATTTTTATGGCATAACTTTTTTGTCTTTCTCTCTTTCCTACTTGATTCTTTCCTTGGAAAAGGTAAGGGTACATAAGCAATAAAGAAGAGAATTAACAATTTGTCACAACAAAAAAATTGGCAAAAGCTTTTATAATTATATTAAGAATATCTAAAACCTTTAGTGTAATGACTACACAAAACATTTTATAAATTGTCTAATTTTAACTACATAGTCTTTCATTGTAAAATGCTTTTTGTTATATTTTACAGAATTAACTAATGGAAAATTAACAGTAGGAAAAGTCTATGGTGGACTTTTAATTGCTGAGAATTGGAGAGCTTATAAAGCCAGTCAAAACCAAATTGATAATTTAAAAACAGTAAGTTATGTTTACATTTGTTAAAATTGTGTTATCAGTTGTTCTATTATTTGAATACCAATTTACTTGAAATCGAAAAGTTCACAATATGATACATATCAGGGGGGAAATTAAAAAGTGTTTAATTGACCAAATGATATTGGAATAAATTAGTTGTGTGGCACAACTCGCATAATGACAATTTTCAGCTGCCTGTTTTTGCATAACTGAAATTGAAAGACAGCTTTTTATTAAACTTTATCATTACAACATAAATATTTTATTTATTTTTTTACAGAAAAAGTTTCTGCTATTTATTTAAATTTGAGGATATTTTCGCAGAATGAGAACCATGTTATCGTCGGCATATTCCAGGCAGGTTATGTAAACTGACTTGAATGCACCAAAATGTTTGGCCAATGAAATCACAGCAGTTGAGGTGAACGTGTAAAATAGTTTTGGAAAATAACTAGCCATGTTAATATTGGCTTTCTAAATAACATTATCATTTCAGCACAGTTATTAAACTGTACAAGTACCTTTTTTCATTGAAACCAGCATACAATGACTGTTTTCAATTATAATTATATGTTCTATCCTTAATTTTTAACTGTTTACTAGCATGTTAAATATTGTCCATTGTTTTTGATAAAAAAAAATCTTTTCTCTCAGCACTTTCTGGCAGTTTACGTAACCTGCCTGGAATATGTTGACAATAATGCTTCTCATATTCTACATAAGTATGTCAATTTACAACTGGATCCCTTTTTGTTTAAATAGTGTTCTATACTTTTAGCTAATACAATGTATGTTTTATAGACATTATTTTTTGAACTATCAACCACTAAACCGGTTAACCAGCATTCAAAATGTCTGATTCACCGCTTTGTTCATATCAGTCAGCATTATGTTCTTGACATCATTCTCATATAGAGATTGCGTAGTTGGTAAGCAGAGCTTTCATTTGTCATAATAAGGTATGGTTTCTTTCGGTCTTAGGAGGTGAACTCTCTGAAGCACTTTCTCCACTTTTAGAAAGAAAGTTGGTTTATTACAGATCAGAGATACCCATGAGATGTCAAGAATGTTAACAGTGCCATTATTTTTGTACCAAACCAGAGTGTCTGATCAGAGGTGCTGGTTTTCCCCACCTTCCAGTTTTGTGCCACATTTTACTGCTGTGAGAAGCACATAAATCTAACCAATCATTAAATCCACTAAAACATTACTCTTGATTATAATACTAATGCATCAGGTACAATAGTTTTAATTTAGATTTTTAGGAAATTTTGTTATTTTTTAAGGCCAGATTTCTTCATAGCATCGATTTTCAAATGAGAGTTATGTCACATTTTAGAAGATTTATAATAAAATAAATGAGATATTATAATAATCCTTACATTAAATCTTCTATATTAATTTCAACAATATTCAATATAATTACTATAGTTTATAGACTTGTTGTTTTCTAGCTAATAAACCAAGATTAGTTTTATTAATATTGAAAAATATATTAATTAAAAATCATGAATGTTTGATGTACCTCTCTCTGCAGTGGAATCTACTTTCCATTTGAAAACCTTATTTCATTATCTTTATATTGTATTATTAGCTATGATGAAGTAAAGTTCATGATTAGTAACAATTTTCAAAATTTGTTTTTTATTTACGTATAAAAGAAAAAAATGTTTCAGTTGACAGGTTAAGAAAGATCGGTCGACTTTCAATGTTAAAATATGTGCAAAAGTATCATAATTTGAATTATTGATCAATAAGCTGCTGAAGCTAATTATTCATTAAAGTCATCAAATTAGATTTTTTTAGATGTATATGCTAATAGAAAGTGGTGTAATATAATAGTTACAAGTGCCAACTGTAGACTCAACATGAAAATTTCATGTTTTGTCAGGGATACTGCATATAACTTTCACTATTACACTTGAAAAAGGTAGGAATCCAGATATCCTCAGTTGAATAGTAAAATAGACTAGATTCTCAAGCCTTGGGCATGCAATTAGTCTAGGAAAAAAAACTCAGAAGTAACACCATCTACTTATTCCTACAGTTTCCAGTCATCGTGTGAATCTTGCCACTGAGCTCAACCAATGCTGGTTCAAAAGAGATCTGGTTGAGGATTGCGCTTATATAGGGCATCCATTATCTCTCAAACCTGAAAGGAAGCCAACAAAGATTCTAATTCAAATTACTTTTCTTGTATATACCAGAAGATAACACAGGAGAATTTAAATTCTACAGTTAAGTTAGTATAACCTAGAAATATCTGACAAATCGAGAAATAATTTCCCTGTGATAAGTACTTCATTGCATAAAAGTGTCAATTATACAATGATAATTGCATACTTTGAACGAATCCAAGTTTAAAAAAAGTCACAAGATAAAAAAGAAAAGGGAAATGCTGGCTGTGTCTTTAGGTTAACTGTGAAATTTTCACTTTTGTAAGGTTAATATTAGGTATAAACATAAATCGTTAATCAATTATTGAATACTATAATTTAATTGTTATTTCTTCCCTCACTAAAATTGAAACTTTTTTGTGATTCTTTACCTGTGACTTTAATACTGGCTATCAATTGAAAAGTTTCTTCTGATTAAAGTTATGTGTAGCATAGTTTATATACAAGAAAATATAGTATTCATTTTGACAATTGATTCTAATATATGTAAATGTGACAATCTTTTTTTATTTTGTTTTTCTTCAAATTAAGAAAAATTTGAACAGGGTCAATGACTAACAAGGATTTTAAACAAAAAATAATTTGGAAACTAAACAGTAAATTTTATTTAATCTCAGTAAATGAAAATGCCTGTTGTTTTTTTTTTTTAAATAAATAATTCTTATAAATAAACTTAATTTATATAGTCAAACGTTACTTAAAACTGATTATAATTGTTTCATTTTCTTAAATGTTGTATAAAAACACAGTTTTAGAAAAGTTCATTATTACGAAGTTAAAGAATTTACCTTTAAATATTTGAATCAGTATTTTTTTTCTTTTCTCTCTTAATGCAATTTATTATTACCTATTGTGATTTGTGAAAAATGTTGAAAATGTCTCATCTTGTGTTCTTTAACATAGAAGTGCATTTTTCTGCATGTTCGCTTACACATAAATACACACACACACACACACACACACACACACACAATAACAGTTTAGCTATATTCCAATTTTTAATATTTATTTTTCTTACCAAATTCTTTCAGCATTTCAAAATTTCGGCACATTTTTTACAGATATGTTTCATTACACAGAAACAATCAAATTATTATTATGTCAATATTGAATCTTTTCATGTGCCACATACTTTTCAGAGAAAACGAAAAATGTTTTTGCTTAGAAAGAATGATGCATGACAATCTAATATATATATATATATATATATATATATATATATATATATATATATATTGCCTTTAGGTTCCTGTTTCTGATGTTTCCAATATTTTTGCATCTAGATTCTTATTTTTTTTTCAGGATTAAAATAAATATATATTTGCACCTGTATACATATGTTTGTTTATGAATTGAGTACACACTTTAATCGATGTGTTCTGTGATTAAATACATCTCAGTATACCTTTGCTTGTATTTATACATAAGTATGTATAAGTGTTCCATTTGTGCATGTTTACACATTATAATTTATACACTATAACTTCAAGTATATTCATTTAATATAAGTATAAACATTAGTCTATTTACTTTATAAAAATTATATTTAAGTGTATGTTAAAGCAGTGTATATGATATATATAATAATACTGTACCTGAGCATAGAATCAAGATTTGATAATGACTTTTATTTTTTCCCTACATATATATGAAATAATGTGTGTGTGTGTGTGTGTGTGTGTGTGGTATACCTACTTTTAATATTATCTTTTCTTTATAAACCCTCAATTAGTCCTTTAATTAGCATGTTCCTGTACAACTATTATACTTTTTTTCAGGAGAAAAAAGAAGAGGTCAGTAATACAAAGCATGAAGAAATTCAACGTTCAAAAGTTTCTTTTATTAATATTGCACATTTTCATATTTTCCTCATACTAAAATATTTCGGGAAATAGAGCATACCAGTTTTAAATCTGCATTTACTATTCTTTTCTTTTTTAAATAATTCATTGTAAAAAAACACCAAAATTTTGATGTAGTCTTCAGTGATAATATAATTTTTTATTGGCTACATTTAAGAAAAATATTAAACTAAAGATATTATATTAGTAGCGAAAACAAAAACTACACAGTTTTTATTGTGCTAAAAATATATTTACTAAAATAACAGTAAAAATGAATTAAGGCATTTCCTATGGTTTGTATAAAATCTTTTTATATCAATGTAAAAGTCTTAATTCTTTATCCAAATGGAACTTAGTCACTGTATTTAACTTGTTTAGTAATTAAATGACATAATTTTCTTTTAATATTTTCTTTCTATAATCTTTTACTTTCTCTTTACACACTGAATGTTTGCTTAATTTGCAACTGTATGCTGCAATTTCTTTTTATTCTGTTTCTTTTGTTTCGGCTTTATTTCTTTAACCATAGCCCTTTCATTTCTTTTTTTTTTTTTTCTTGCTATTTCTTTTACACCACTTTTTCATAAATTTCTATTTAAGTTTCTGTTTCTATAGTATTTTTTTAATCATTATTCTGCACACAGTCTACAAGAGAAAAAAAAATTAGCATAATATCAGTTTATTAACAAAATACGAATGTTACTCACAATATTTTCTTACTCTGCATTTTATATTTACAGTCTCTCTATAAGCATCACTTCAATCTTTTGCTTGTTTTGGAGGAATCTCCCCACTTCTTTATTTTACTTATCTGTGTCTGAAAATTACATTTACATTAATGTTCTTGGGTCACTGAAGTCACTTGCTTAAATTGCTTCCTTGTTTTCTTTTCCTTTTTTTTCTTCTTGTTTTCTTTCTTTTTTTCCTATCTAACCCTATTTATTGATTCTGGTTTTAGAATTTGATTTCTTCTAGAAACTTATTTATCTTCTAACTCGTATTCTGTTATTATTCTATTTGTACATGGCTCTTTGCATCGATAATACTATTAGACGTTTGGCATTTGTTTTTGACTGTTGATATTGTACTCTGAATAAGTGAACTCTTCAGATACAAATGTTGGACTCTAAGACCTTATTTTATAAATATAAAAAAATCTATAGTGTCTTTCAAAGAAACTTTCAAGCAGTGTAAATTTGTCTTTCTCATGTTCATCTCAATTCCAACTACCTGTTATCTTTAAAGTGCACTTATCTAGTGAAAACATTTAGGCTGATACCTTTGGTTAAAAAAAACTGAATTATTCAGGTTTTAACTGCAGAAAAAGAAATACACTTTAAAATATTTACTCTTCTTTTTACTCAGGATGTTTTTTTCTCTGTTCTATTTTAATTCAATAATCTTTAGATCGTTTTATTCATTTGTGAAGTATCCTTAAATCAAATGCTTGTACTTAATCAACTGCTGTCTGGTATGCTCTTATCTCATTAGTTCTCTGTTCAGTTTTATTCTTTCTCTCTTTTTCTCTGCCTTCTGATTCACAAATGCATGTTCATAAAAGAGTGTATCCCTCGTTGAATAATGGGTATTACCAGTAAGCTTCATATGTTTGTGTATTTCACTTCAAGATTCTGCTTTAGTGTGATATCCTATGTGAAAAGTGATTCACCTGCAGCTTGCTGTTTTCCTTCTCTCCAATTTTGGAGATCATTTTATTGCTGCTGCTGCCATAATCGCCATTGCCGCTGCACCCCTCTCAATCACTAAGTCAATTTTCCACTGCAAAGTAACACTATTCTTCATTCATTTACTTATCTTCATATAAATATTATTCACCAGTCATATCACCATTTTGTTAATAAATATATATTCATACATTTGTTTCTATGTATCTTTAAAAGTGTGAATTTGCCTATGAGGAAATCAATAAAATAAAATACAGAAATCTGTTACTCACTGTTTTGTTGACTAGTCTCAATCAGGCCATTTTTTGGACAACCAGAAGCAAATATAAGTATTTTCGTTATGGACCGAAATTTTGCTGGCAATCATATCACTTTATTCATCAATGTAAGCTCTTTTCTGTTTAGGTTATTTTTCTTGCTTATAATAATTGATTCTGGCATAAACCAGTCATTTAATCTCATATGTGTGCTTTTATTTGAAATTTGTAAAAATGTGTTTCATTTGTTTATTAGATTTCAAGTTTGTTGATTAGGGAGAACAATTGAAAAATGATTGCAATGGTGTAGTATTCATATGTGTGAATTAAGGCCGTTAGTCTCTGTTTTTAAGATGAACTAATGTTTTAAATTAAAGTACTCATTTCAAAATAACTTAAGCATAAAAGAGCTTACATCAGCCCTCATTTAATTCTTTACTAAAGAAGTTGATAGTATTGCAAAAAAAAAAAATCTTCGATCCAAATAACATAAAATAGAATATACTTAGATTTGATTCTTTATATCCAACTAATGGTCAAACTAAGACTAAATGACAAAAATGTAAAGTCAAAAATTTCTGTTTTATTATTTATGATTTTCTTATAAATAAATCGATTCTATACATTTATATATATATGAAGCAGACATGGATGTTTTATCATAATATATATATATATATATATATATATATATATATATATATATATATATATATATATATATATATATATATACATCTTTGTTTGTTTTTGGCTCCTGATGTAAATAGATGTTAGCTTTTAAATTGTGTCACTTTTGCCTACAGCACATTTATAAAACCTTTACAATTATTGTCGTTGTTCTTTTATATATGGTTATGTTTTCATCAAGTGTTTTTGAATGTATAACTAGTTGTTAATGTTTTTTGATGATTCATTATTTATTAAAAAAGGAAATAAAGAAACATATTCAACCATTCATACTACTTTATGCTTAATTAGCATCTTATGCTTTGATTTGATATATCATCCTTGATAACAAACCTTACAAAAACTGTTTTCACTACCGACATCTGATAAACTCCCTTAAAAAGAATAGTTCCGAAAATTTTAAATTTTTATCCTGTTTTAAAATGGAATACATTCTTAATGTTTCTGTCTTCTAATTTTGATAAACCAATTCAGAAATAATTAATAGAATTTGTTAGATGATGATTGATAATGTGTATTATTTGTATTATTCAAACTATTATTCTCATCTTGGTTGTTGAATTTACAACGTTTCGGCCGAAGTTACCCTGACCTTCTTCAGGTGAATCTTTTCAAACATGGAAACCTTCTAATCGAACGTGGGAATCTTTATGTCAAACTCAGGAATTTTGAATTAAATATCTTATTTTATATACATAGAGGGATTGTTCTTATTCCGTCAACTATGATCAGTTAAAGGTATTGATGTCATGTTATTCTTAGATGTTTATTTTCAATCTTCAATCTCCAGAATACTGTCACTTAGAACTGATTTTTAACCAATGCTCTTATCTATTACACCATGTGCTCACACGATCATGGTTAAAAGAGTATCAATAAAATAATGGGTTAAGTTCTAATTGCTATACAGATTTTGGAGTTCAACTAGAAGATTCCCAGCTTTGAAAAGATGCACCTGATTAGAGGTTACATCGGCTAAAACGTTATGGCTATAACAACTGAGATAAGAATTGTAGTGTGAACAATACAAATAATACATATTATCAATCCACAATTAAAAACATTCTAAAAAATTGTAAGCCATTGTTCTTTATCTTATGATTTATTCTTCATTGAAATGCATTGGGAACTTATGGAGATAGTGAGCAATCAATTACTAAAAAGAATGAATATATAATCACTATTTAGTCTTATTTACAGAGGTAATCACTCACCTGCAAATATAAATTTTTCAGTAAAGTTTTAAAATATTAAATTAATTTGTAAAAATAAAATACAAACTTTACAGACACACTATATATGTATTATTTCATGGTCATCTTTTTTATACAAAAGAAAAGTGATCAGTTATACGATTTAATTGAAATATAAACAGAGAACAAAAACATGTTCATACTTATTGGTAAATAATGTATTTCTATTTATTTTAACTTAAAAGTTTTAAAAATTAATTATTATAATTATGACCAAAATGTTTATAAATGTTAACTATATGTTAGATTAAAAATATGAAAATCCAGCAAAATATGTAAGCAAAATTAAAATGGAATAAACAGATTAAACAAAGACACATATATATAACAAAATAAAGTCAATACAAAGGTATGTGTGGAAAAATCTATATTTCACCCAATAAATTTATTCAGACTTTCTCAAGAGTAAAGGAGCATTTTATGGAAAACGAAATATTTAAACATATAGATGTGGGCAGTAGGAGAAAGAGCCTCAAAGTCACAGGTACGAGTGAGAATGTATAGTGGAGTAGGAGGCAAACATATATGCAACTGGGCCATAGTAGGAAATGATCAGCAGGATGATGAGATAGTAAAAGGAAAGTAAGAGAAAGTATACTTGAGCAGTAGAAGAGCAAAATGTGTGGAAGAGTAAGTGGTAAGCATATTGGTAGCAAAAGATAAAATGGTAAGTGTAATTAGAGGTGGGCACTGAGAGGTCATAGGATAAATTTAGTTTGAAAATTATGAACATATGTGAGAGGTGAGACGTGTGTTAGTGTCCTGATAGGAAAGAGAGACTGTAAAAGAGCATATAGAAGGTAGGGTAAGTATAATTAAGTTGTAATTAGAAGAGAACCTTACTCTTTGTCAATAAGAATAACGTTTTCCACAATTATTTTCTAGTGTTGGGTGAATAAGGTATATATTTTTAAGTTGTAGCAGGAGTCATGATATGGATGAGATAGGCAATGCCTAGTTTTCCATGAATCCCGGTAGCAATTTAAGAATAAAAATAAAGGAGTTATGAATGTGACAACGGGGAAAAAGAAAACTCATGTGTAATAGAAAATAAAAGTCTTTACTTGTGCTTCATAAGTCAGTGAATCGCTTTGAGTAGGGCTGAAGTGAAGGATGATGGTGATTTCTTTTAGCAGTGTTGGTATATTGCTTGTCATCTGAAATAACTAAGGCAGTCAACTGTACTACTACTGTTACTGTTGTTGTTGAGTCAGTACTTATGTTATGAGCATAAACAAAGCTGTTGCAGTGAATGATGATGAATATAGTGCTGGGGGAGGGGCAGGATCGGAATCTGCTTCGAATGTTGCTCACAAGATTTTTGCTGTTAGATGTAGCTGTTACAAGTCAGCATATCACCTGACAGTGAATGTGAAGGCAAGTGCCTCTAGTGTCGCAAATGTACATTTTTTTTATTGGTTGCAAGATTGATTGATGGAATGGGAAATGTGTGAAGGAAGATAAAATCATATTTACCTCTGTCACATGCGCTAAGATTGTCGAAAGGCTAACTTCTGGTTTTGTTAATAATAGTGCTAAGCTGTAAATGAGGCTTATCATGACCCTCTGCTAAGATAATTGATAAATATAGTTGGGAGATTATTCTAACAAAACTGATGTACCTGCATGTTGAAAGTGAGTCTGCAAACACGATTGAAGTAATGAGTTTAAGTGTGTTTTCCCTATGGTCAAAGACTGTGGTGCAAGTAAATTGGCACTGCTGTTGAAGTGCGATATTTGCAAGAGGGTCCGTAAATTTGAAGAGATATATGCAAGTGGGTCTTCACTGTTGTTGGAGTGCAGTGTTTATGAGTGATTAATTAGTGCATACAAATCTGTACTCATTTTAAACTGAAGAGACTTCTTCCATGGTATAGTTGGTGATTACTTCATTGGTAAAGATTCTAGGCATTTTTCATACTAAATGAATATCCAAGATTGGTAGGTCATGGTTTCAGTGCTGGGAAGAGTTGTTAATTTTTCAAGTCTGATGTGGAAGTTCACAGAATTTGACTTTTATTCATCAATATTAGGTCAATGACTCTAATGTTGTTGCTTGTTTTTGGTTAGGTCAACATTGAATGTCGTGGTGCGTCAGGTCTTGTTGATTTTCCTATAGTCATATTGTACACAGATATGTCTATCCCAATTGTTATGTCACATCATGTCAGGATCACTAATTTGTGTCTGGGGGTCGATGATTTTGATCGGTTTTACAACTTATTAAAGATAGAAGACAAATATAGCAATGGAAAAAAGATGAAAATGTTTATGGGTTGGTCGAGTTGATAGCTTGATAAGTAGGAGGAATTCAACAATCAAAGATGGACATATTGTGTCTTTTTATCAGTTTTGATTGTTGATTATATGCGAAATTCAGCAAGTCAGAGGAAATCTTTAGCTAGAGAAAACATCACCATAATTAATTATAAGGCCATGATAATGTGAACCGAAACAATTAATATGCTAGGGTGTTATGTACCTTAAGCTAATCTCTTTCTTACCTGTGTGTTATATAACGCCTGAGTGAAAAATGCCATTGAGATTGAGTCAGTAGATTTGGTGTCATCGAAATACTGTCCTGATAAAGAGAGGAGTTTATGCTAGAGGTATATCAGGCCAGGGAAAACACAATCCCACATCGCAATTCAAAATCGTTTCAACCTCTTTAAGTTGTAAGGATATACCAAAGTGTCCTAAAGAGTTGTCAGATATTTGTGCCTCCACTATCAAGTCCTAAGTGATTTGTTCACCAGAGTATTTATACCTGATTGAGACATGACATCAGTGACAGAACAGATATTGAATATGAGCTGTAAGATATAATTAATCTCATGGTAGGTATATTTGTTGGCGTTGTTTCACGTGTTAGTCGTCAGAAGTTTGTGGTCGGTTAGAACTATAAAGTTCCAATCTTCCAACAGCTCCCAAAAGACTTTTTTTAATTTTGAATTTATTAATTTTTACCATAAGTCCTGCATTTCTTTTTATGCTAACTTTTTATAATTTTTATCAAAAACTATATTGTTAGTTGACAGCATTTGGAACATTTTCCTTGTTTTATTTATTTGTTTCATGTATTTTATGCAACCTTTAACATGAACACATAGTTTATCATATTTCAGTAAAAGTATATTGACTTTATGAAGACCACAAGACAGTTTACATCAATATTCACTGATCATTAGTATGATATGACTTCCAATATATATTTATGCGTATAAGCAAGTGTGAATTATGAGATATATGCCTCGTTATTTCTAGCATATTAGCTCCTGAAAATTGCTTTTGCAAAGATAAGGTAATAAAATTCCATTGAAGTAATAGAAGAAAATTGATTTTAAACTCTGATTATATCTTAACGGTATCATCTAGTAATATGCAACAAAAACACTAATAAATATCACTGATCTATTAATATACTCCACGCTATTCATCTGCTACTAAATTTGATAATTTTGTATATTTTCTCTAGTATTTTTAATAATACAATCATACTATTTTAAATCTGTTTTAACCAGAATTTTTCTATTATATAATGATATAATTTGATATAGTATATGTTTAATATTAGATATAATATATAATTAACTATTATGATTCAAAGCATTTTAAAATACAAAGCTATAATTATTCATCTCATTTAGTACTAATTTATGTAGTATCAATTTAAATTATCCCATTTGTTGTTCTTTGATCACTTTAAAGGCTAAAATGTATCTCAGAGAGTGTGTTCTCCTTATACATACTTAAAACTAGTTCATAGTTCATTAGGGCAGATGCCCGTGTGTGTTAACACTTTAAAATTCATATTCTATTAAACATGAAAAACAATATGGATGAAATAAATTTAATCAAATGTTTTTTTGACTTTTCCAAAATTTTAATTCAAACAGAAAGCATTTCAGATAATGTGTCGATAAACTGACAAACATCATTGACAGATGCAGCAAGAACGCATTTTGAGAAAACCTACCACTGTCAACATTTTATCGTTAAAAACTTCATGATTATATATGAAACAGGGAACTTACAATTATCCAATATATATATGAAATATAAACATTTCAGAATCCTTTCCCCATTTTTATCAATTGTTCTTTCATCTAACACATATTCCACAAAATGTTATTGAAACTAATAAACAAACCCCAGTGAGGTTATAACCTCTGACTAATTTTGTTGGTAGATGTGATTAAGCTTAATAAAATTTATTATGTAAAGCTCAAGTACTCTTTTTTCTCTCTTTCTTTCTCTCTGTCACTCTCGTTTTATTATAGTGACTTTTTAAGTATAATGGTTTAACTTGAATTCTTTATTTTCTTCCTTATTAGAAGATAATTATATAAATAGGCTTTTCCTATTCTTTATATATTCCCTTTTCTCTATACAAGAACAACATTTTGCTACTACTATCAGTCTATTAAAGTTTATTGTTAGACATAGACAAAACTTTTTTAAACTTTTCAAAATCATTGTGCCATCATATTTCCTTCCAAACAGTATTATGGTGTCCATGTTATGAGTTCCAATGTCCAGCATTTGGCAGATATTATTTCTATATTACCCTTTAAGTTTTCTGATAACCTCTGGAATATCTGACAAGCTGTTATTTTCTCTTATATGCCGTTATACTCCTCATTAATAATTTAAATGCATATCATTAAAATAACGCTTGTATGGGTGGTTCTTGAGATAATCATTGGGATCATAATGGTTCTAAGTTTATCATCTTATAATTTCTCAAATGCTTTTATTGTAACAATCTTTGTTTTATCTAAATTGTACTATGCATAATGTTCTTTCTGAAATATTTATATGAAAACAAAATTTTCAAAGCAAAATAACCCTAAAGTGTATCTTGTTTTTGACTTTTCATACTGTTTGTCTGATGATTTCACCTTTGATACCAATCAGAATGTTTGGATTTCATCTTTCTTTGTCAAGTTTTTAGTCAATTCAGTTTCTACTGAAATATGTTTTGTCTAATTAAGATTTTATTTTCTATTCACAAACACTTTTTAAGATTTATAAATTTAGTTTTTAAGTCAACATAATAACAGAATTTTATTTCAAATGATGTAACAGTCGTTTCATTGAATTTATTTTTCTTCAATAAATCATACAAAACTGATTGTTGAATATATAATTATAGAAGCAATAACAGTGGTTCTTGGTTTCTATCGAAGCCCATTTCTTACATAGTATTACTTTGTTTCTAATCAATGACATAATTCATATTTTCCATTGAATTAGTTCAGTGTATTATGTCAATTGATATAATTTTTATAAGCTAAAAGATGATAAAATATTAAGTTTATATTTTTATGTCTTTTTATGTAAGATTTATTTTTATTTTACTTCAATTCATATTATCTATATTCAAATTTATTTATATTCATATATTTTACGTTTATATTTATATTTTAATTTTATTTATTTTTTATATTATATTTATTTTTATATGTTATATTTGAACACAATTTACAATTAAGCCTTTTGTTACAGTTTTTAAGATTGAAGTGTGATAAGTAAGTGCAGTATTTTTTTGTTACTAATATATATATATAATATATATATATATATATATATATATATATATATATATATATATATATATATATATATATATATATAGCCTAAGGAATCCTCACAGGAATAAAATATAGAAAATACTGTGAATTCTCATACATATTTTCAAAATTTTATATATATATATATATATATATATATATATACACACACACACATTTGACAGAAACATTAAAATGAATAAATAGGATAAGGGATATCAAATTTGACGCATTCATCAGCCAATATCTTGATAGTGTGACCCACAAAGTGTCCACACACACACACACACATACACAAACACAAACACACACACATATTATAAAAGAAGCATTATCTAAAAATATATAGAATGAGTGGAAAATGGTTAATTTTATTTATATAATTTGTATATTCAATCAATAAATTACATTTGTTAAATATGAAGACATTCATTATTTTTAGCTGTAAAACATACATACACACTATATGTGTGTATTCATATTTAATGCATAAATTCAAATTTTAATAGTTATTATATTTCCTGATATTTTCCCATGATATTTAGAGATAAAATTTCCTGATCAAATGATGTTAATCTATTTAGTCTTTCTTTCTTCTCTATATCTTTTGTTATTGGATATTCAATATGTCATGTGATATAAAGTGCACATTTGAAAGCTGAACTTTTCCAATCATACCTATTATTAAAACAATTCTTTGAATAGAGTGAAAAACATTCAACTAAGCATAACAATAATAAAATGTTATATTTAATTAAAAGGGTTAAGTCAGTAGCTATTCATATACAGGATGTCCCAAAACAAGATGATGGATTTAAAATTTGATTAACTTCCTCAATATTTAAGATGCCTTTCCGTGATTTTTTGAGATATAGTAAGATATCATAGTCTACTTATCATAATTTTATTTACACAACTTAATCTAGGGTAAGTTTTTCACAAGGTCTCATTTTAGTTATGAAAAATGTCCACCATTTTCATTTTCACACTCTTGTGCTCTCTGCAGGGCATTGTCCAGCACATCACTTAATGTTTCAGGGCTTATGGCCCTAATTTTCTCCTCTATATTATTTTTAAGGGCATTTATTGTGACTGGTTTTATTGCATTGGGAGTAGGGGAATTTCTTGTGTTGAAGTTTTGTCGAAATTCTCTTTGAGTTTCTGATATTGACTCATTCAATCAAAAATATGACTATGATAAATATCCGCTCCTCGGTAGTGTAACGACTCATGATGACCTTAGAAGGGTTACTCTAGATGATCTGAAAACATAAAAGAAAAATATAGAAAATTAAGAAAGTTATGAGGGTTTTTTTTCTTTTTAACGATCAGTTTCTTTTGGGACACCCTATATATATTTAAAAGCCTTGTCAATGCACATTTTAAAATAAAATACAATAATTCAAATATTAGCAGTTATATTTTGTGTAAATATTTGTAGATAAAATCCCCTTAAAAAGATAACTGAGAGCAGTCTATTCTATTTTTTTTTTTTCAAATACTGCTTACAATATATAATTAATGGGTATCCGGTCTGACATTTAATGTCAAATCTGGTTCTTAAAATTGCATTTATACTTATTGACTCAATGCTTTTAAAAATCTATTATATATATATATAATAGATTTTTAAAAGCATTGAGTCAATTATATATATATATATATATATATATATATATATATATATATATATATATATATATATATATATATATATATATATATATATATATATATATACATAAATATATATATATATATATATACATAAATATATATATATATATATATATATATATATACATATATATATATATATATATATATATATATATATATATATATATATATATACATAAATATATATATATATATATACATAAATATATATATATATATATATACATAAATATATATATATATATATATATATATATATATATATATATATATATATATACATAAATATATATATATATATATATATACATAAATATATATATATATATATATATATATATATACATAAATATATATATATATATATATATACATAAATATATATATATATATATATATACATAAATATATATATATATATATATATACATAAATATATATATATATATATATATACATAAATATATATATATATATATATATACATAAATATATATATATATATATATATATATATACATAAATATATATATATATATATAAATATATATATATATATATATACATAAATATATATATATATATACATAAATATATATATATATATATACATAAATATATATATATAAATATATATATATATATATATATATATATATACATAAATATATATATATAAATATATATATATATATATATATATATATATATATATACATAAATATATATATATATATATATACATAAATATATATATATATACATAAATATATATATACATACATAAATATATATATATACATACATAAATATATATACATATATATAGTTATAAATATAGATATGTATATATACACACATATAAATAGGCATAAATATATATATATATATATATATATATATATATATATATATATATATATATATATATATAATTGTGCACAGTTAATTTGCTCCGTTAACAAAAAGATATATCTTGGAAATGTGAGAAATGCAAAACACCTACCATCTTGTGCTACTCATAATGTTGATGAATAAATATGTTTAACTGAAAATTATTGAAATTCCTTCAATACTGTCATTATTCTTTTACTTCATTTACTCATGTCCACAATGTTCCCTTACAAGACTGCATTGTCATAGTATTCAAACACGACCAATTATATATATATATATATATATATATATATATATATATATATATATATATATATATATATATATATATATATTGTTGCTGTGTCTGCACAAATAATTAACAAGAACACGGAAAGTAAAGGTATAACAATAATATATTAGGCAGAAAAGTTATATACATATTTACATGTCTTCAGATATACTTCAGTTGGAGATATATGGTGTGTTGCATGTCTTACTGGAGGCAACATAGGCGTCTTGCCTATTTGGCAGTCGTTGCAGAATTCCCCCCGGTATTGGTGATTGATACCTTTATGTATCTCACTCACCCAGTTATGTTAATTAGTGGGCGTTTCCACAACATATATATATATATATATATATATATATATATATATATAAAGTATAAATATATATTAAAACATATATAGGGTGCCAAAAATGTCACTGAAGGGTTTTGAACTTAAATAGATTCTTTATTTTTTGTGTCTTTTTGTAATTTTAATACAATCTGATTAAGACATTGAGAAATTGAGAAAAAAAATAAGGTAAAATTCAAACAATCTTTATTTATGAAAAGTAATGTCTTTTAAATGTTGCCCATTTTCAACTTCGCATATTTGTGCACTTTCCAAAACATTTTCATGACAGATTGCAGAATCTCTGGATTGCGATTTAACTCCTTTATTTCGTTCCTGATGCTTTATTCAATTCTTGTAGGTTTTGGGGTTTGTTAACATATACTTTTTTTTAAGATATCCCCACAAGAAAAAGTCGGGGCTAGTCCAGTCGGGGAAATGTGGTGGCTATTTGATATTGCCAATTGAAAATCCAAGAGCGAAGCTGGAAATGGGCAACATTTAATAGGACATTATTTCTCATAAGTAAAGGTTGTTTGAAATTTGCATTGTTTATTTTAAATTTCCTAATCTCTTAGTCAGATTGTGTTAAAATTACAGACATATATCCTCAAAAATAATCTATTTGAATTCAAAACCCTTCAGTGACTCTTTGGACACTGTGTATATATGTATAAATATATACTAAAACGTGTGTGTATATATATATATATATATATATATATATATATATATATATATTAATTCTATATTTTAATACATATTTAAAAAATATATATGTATTAATACATATTTAAATATATATATGTTTTAATATGTATTTAAAATATATATATAAATTTATTTTAATATATATGTATGTTTTAATATATATATATATATATATATATATATATATATATATATATATTTATTAGTTTTACAGAAGTTAAGAAAAACATTGGTACCGTCGGTTTCAAGCCCAAACACAACGGGAAACCGTTAATGGTAACATGTAAATAATGTTCGGCTCTCGTCAGCCATCTTGTTTTCTGCCCAGATGGCTGACGAGAGCCGAACATTATTTACGTGTTACCATTAACGGTTTCCCATTGTGTTTGGGCTTGAAACCGACGGTACCAATGTTTTTCTGAACTTCTGTAAAACTAATAAATAAATATTTAGCTCTTATATCGAAAAAGTTTTTCTTTGTAATCGAGCACTTTGTCGGAACTCTTTCCCCAAAATACAGTAAGCAAATATATATATATATATATATATATATATATATATATATATATATATATATATATATATATATATATATATATATAAGTAGGTTGTAGTTTGCTTGAAGCATTGTTGAAGAAAATTATAAGGTAAAATTAAAAGCCAAGAACAATGCGAGATTTTTTTTTTTTTATATAGAGTAAAATTAAATGCAAACAAAAGAAATAAAGTTCTTTTTTTTCTTTTTCACACAAATTTTAACTCTAAACAACAGTAATTTTTTTTTTCTGTTGTATTCAACATTGAATCACCATTGAATACAACAGAAAAAAAAATTACTGTTGTTTAGAGTTAAAATTTGTGTGAAAAAGAAAAAAAAGAACTTTATTTCTTTTGTTTGCATTTAATTTTACTCTATATAAAAAAAAAAAAATCTCGCATTGTTCTTGGCTTTTAATTTTACCTTATAATATATATATATATATATATATATATATATATATATATATATATATATATATATATATTAAATACATATTAAAACATATATATATTTAAATATATATTGATACATATGTTCTTGGCCTTCGGGCCGGGATCAAAGTGTAGTATCTGTTCTGCAGATGCTGCATTTAAGATAATTTTTACCAGTCAATGAAGGGGAAACCCTCTATACTGGGACAATTATTATTTTTGGTAACCAGAGTGCCCCCTTTTTTGCCTACTTTTAGGGGAGCTGGTTTTTACCACACATTAAAAACGGCCCTGTGCCTAATTTGCTTTGGTGGGAAAGCAAATAAATACATTAATACATATATATTTTTTAAATATGTATTAAAATATAGAATTAATATATATATATATATATATATATATATATATATATATATATATATATATATATATATTAAAGATAAGATGGCTTGGACACCTGCGCAGAATGTCCGATGGTCGTCTCCCTAAGGATATCCTCTCCGTCCGGTGCTGCACTTTAAAGACATGGCCAAATGTGACCTGATCGCTCTTGGTATCGATGTGAATATGTGGGAGGAGCTAGCCGAAGATAAACCAGCATGGAGGCGTGCCTTGAGTAAAGGTAGCGAAGGACTTGAGAACCTTTGGTTCGAGAAGCTAGTGCAGAGAAGACAAAACGTTTACTGTTGCTTGCATTAATCTTTCGTAGATTACTTGCCATTGCCATATATATTAAAACATATATATATTTATATATATATTAAATATATATATATTAAAACATATATATATTATATATATATTATATATATTATATATATTAAAACATATATATATGTATGTATATATATGTATGTGTATATATATATATATATATATATATATATATATATATATATATATATATATAAGGTTATTCTCTTATTGTAACAGTTTCCTTAATTCCAACCATACTTTTCTTTTGTATCGATTATTTTATCCAAATTATTGGCAATCCTTTCTTTATCATATATTATATTTACACAACATTTACATTATAAATTTAATAACTTCATTTTGAAACCATATATGTGTATACTTTAATATGATTATTAAGCTCTACTATATATCAAATTATCATGCTAAAACTATTAACTATCCAAAAATATATTTAAAATTTTAATATATATATATATATATATATATATATATATATATATATATATATATTACATGTAATTCCAGGTTAATATTTCCAAGAGGTGAAGCAACCAATGAAGTTTTAAGAAAGTTAATACAAGAGTGCTCAATACCAAAGTATGACAAGATATACTTTTTATTTGTTTTACATAAGTATTAATATGTTGCTACACATTCATGAGCATGTTTTTGTCAGCCAGTTACAAGTAACTCGAGACTTCTTCAGGCGATATTGCTTAGTTAAGTTCGGACTTCACTTTTGTATAAGCAATATTGCCTTAAGTGGTCTCTAGTTACTTGTAAGTGGCTGACCAAAACATGCTCATAATTGCGTAGTGACATATTAATACATATGTGAAACAAATAGAAAGTATATATTAGTGTTGGATCGATTAATCGGGAATTGAGAAAATCGGAAATTTTGGGGGTATCGGAATCGATATTGGAATCGAAAATATTTGTGCCTATTTTCCGATGCCAAAAACGATTCTTTTAATTGGCTTTTTTATTTGATTTTCTTTAAATAAAAATATTCTACCATTGATAGTAAAACTAAAATAGTGAATATCTATTGATTTTAACCTATTAGTAAAACTAAAATCGATAAATCATCCCTCACAAGTGTATTTTTTCGTTTAAGAAAATATCTGCACATTTAACATGTGTTTTTACGGTAATCGTGAAAAATAAAAGCTTTATAGTTAAAGATGTGGAGATTTAGAAAGAATCAGACTCGGAATCAGTAATTGTATCGGAATTGGGAATTTTTTATACGGAATCGGAATTGTATCGGAAGCGGTAAAAATACTGGAATCGTCCCATCCCTAGTATATATATATATATATATATATATAATTTTTTTTTTTTTTTTTTTTTTACTATAATAATTAAATACCTACAGACACTAGTGTTTCATCCTTTCGGGATTCTTCAGTGCAGGGAGTCACGATTAACACCAGCCGAACGATTCGAACCCCGCGACACGAGACATCTCTGGCTCGATTAGCGGAGACCGTATCCATTCGGCTACCATTAACCGCGTGAAATAGCGTTGAATTTTAAACATTTTAATTTAAATGTTCATTACGTCAGTCAGACAGTGATCTAATCGTTATACGATGATCTATGCATAAGAGCTAAATTGACCGACTTTTAATTCAACTGAAAGTGCTCAACGATAAGAAATGAATTTCTTAAAGGGGCTGTCATAATTATTTTTTTTTTACTATAATAATTAAATACCTACAGACACTAGTGTTTCATCCTTTCGGGATTCTTCAGTGCAGGGAGTCACGATTAACACCAGCCGAACGATTCGAACCCCGCGACACGAGACATCTCTGGCTCGATTAGCAGAAGTACTCGTCATTGACTGGGTTAAAAAAGAGCATTCAAAAAATGAACTCTGCTTCAAACTTTTGAAGTATCAAAATCAAAACAAACATAAGGGGGCAATAGTGGGAATCTTTATTGACACAAACATATGAACACTAATTAGTGTTCTTCATTATAAGTGACCCTCATGGGGCTCCAGCTCCATTGATATGAGTTAGTGATGTAACCCGTGAAAAGCTCCTTCCCATGGTGGGATTATCATGGCAAGTTTGGTAGCTCTACATCAAACGGTGTGAGCGTTCATAGGGTTCTCATTTATAAGTGACACCCCTGGGGTCCTCACCTCATCGGTGGAGGTGAGCAGTGTAACCCATCAAAACCTTCCCCTTTCTCGTGGTGGGCTATCCTGCCATATTGTGTAGCTCGATGTGACACGGTGTGAGCGTGCATAGGGTTTTCATGGGGTTCCACCCCCATTGGTAGAGAGTGACTTTATCAGACCCATTTTTGCTCCTTGATACTGCTTTTATAATTGTATGTGGTTAGTTTAGTATAATAGTAAACCATATAGAAGCCTATTTGTGTACAGACATACACAGACAGATGTTGAGTTTATGTATTTATTTTATATATATATATATATATATATATATATATATATATATATATATATAGTGGTAGCAAACCTGCTTTATTCACATTTTGCTAAAGATGACCAACAAAAATCAATGTGTGTTATCATACGAGAGTGCACTATACTCGGGATATATACAGACATGACATAAGTAAATACTATAATCATTAATAAGGATATCTCGTGTCAAAGGGTCCTGATCGACTGAAGTTATATGATATTGTATATTTTCAATCTCCATTGAATTGGACAATTATTCGGTTAACAGTGGAAAGTGAAATTCCGGACTTTGTGACAGTTTGGTGCTCATTAAGTCCACCTATAATAATGGCTCTTTTTAGGCTCCAACAATTATAATGCTTCATTCACCCAGGTCATGCTTAAATGGAAAGCTTCTACTATTGTATAAAAGGAACTATGTCTGTGTGTGTATGTATATGTGGGCATGTGAGTTCGTTCCCTATAGACTGTTAAACTGCTGGGCTGATTTTTTTGAAATTTCACACAAATGTACTTTATGTGTTCGGCAATGTTCTTAGATAGGTTTTGTATCAGAATGTCTTCAAAAAGTATTGATAATCAATAATCGAAAAAATCCAATGAAAGAAGGAACAGAAGATTTTGACTAGTTAACGTCTTATACAGCCTAAGATCACAAGTGCATTTGAGAAGTTTTATTACTGCACAAGTAGAAAAGTCCGGTATATAAAATCAATTGTAGGTTCTTTGATATATGACAGGGGTGCATTCGAAATGAATGTTTCTATTTAGAGCACAATCGAACCATGATATTTGATTTTGAATAAACTTTAATTCAAATTATTATATAATTTTTTTAATCAACAGTAGGTTTTTTACAATGCAATGTTAACTACAATGTATTGTGAACTAGGTCACTGTAGGGAGACATATAAAGCTTCCTCCTGATGCACCGCAGTGGATCCCCACCCAGAGCAGGCGATTAATTAATTTGATTGAAAATTGGGCAATTTCACCAATTTTGATGACAATAAAATATGGGAGTATCAAACATTTGTTGATCCTCATTCAGTCCCGGGTAACTTTGGATCTCACTGCTCGTATATAATAAATATATTGATATCTGAAACACAAAACATATCAGTTAGTATAAAATATTATGTTTCAAACTTTTATTGTTGCTTTGTATGGCTCATGGTGCTGGCCATTGATGAATGTAGCAGAAACTTTACACATATATTAATTGCTTGCGTGTATATGTGCATGTGAGTGAATGTATGATGATATACAAAAACCAAAACAGACATAATCTGTCAGTTCACTCTTTAAGACATTATTGATTTTGGACTGAATTTGTTTTATTCATTCTTGAAAAGAATGCAGATGAGTGAAAAATCAAATTATATTAATTTGAATAGCACCCAATAAAAAAAAATATTTGAAAAGTGAAATGACAGAATAAGCCATCTTTTAACAATGCATATTTAAATGGATAATTGCTACCTAAATACACAGTATGAGTGCTTGTGTGTGCCTATCTGCCTGCTTTGTTTTATTTTGAAAAAATTTTTTTTAAATATTGCTATGAGAAAAAGTGTATGAGAATACAGCTTACATACCTGAAGTTATGGGCTTAGAAAGTTTTTAATTTATTGGAACTAAAACCTCAGATTTTAAATTATTGAAATCTGCTAAGATCATTTTCTGCTACATATAATTTTTGCATAATTTATGTTTGGTTTTAATCAGAGAAAAAGATATTTTTAGTGAGAGTTCACACTCTTTCATGATTCTTTACATAAAAAAAAGATAAATATGATTTTATTATGACAATATATATGTAGGTAATCGTTCCTACAAAATGACACCTGTCTAGGTCTAACAGTGCTAAAGTAACTAACAAAAACACACAATCATGCATATCTCACGTTTGCATAGTGAATTTGAGATTCAATCTAATATTTTGTTTGATCCGTTTTTATTTATTCATTATTTGATGTAATGATTAAAACTAAAATTCTGTCATATTCATTATTTGTCATTATTTTTTAAAATTATAATTGGATGTCTTTCATTCTTTCCTGGGTGCTTGGTATATTCTGAAATTTTATTAAGAATGTTTTTGCCCAGAACAAAAGAATTAAATATGTCGTAAGATGGAGTACTGTTGCCACATATGTTGATGATGGATGATGGAATACTGTTGCCACTCTTCTAAGAGTACCCTTTTCTGCATTGGCAGGGTACAAAATCGTCAATTGAGTAGGCAAGAACTTTTTCATCTTCTTACTTTTGTCTTTCTCACAGAAGAGACCTTGTGAGTCTGTCTCTACTCTATCATTACTTTTATGGTAGGTGATCGACTATGCCTCCTACCCCGTAAAATGTTCACAACAAATACTCGTCTAGCTACAACTATTAACAGCTTCTCTCACTCTCCATCTGTGCCTAAAACTAAATGAAAATTCAGTGAACAGTTTCTTTTTTACAACTGGTCATCTGTGGAACACAATATCGTGGGGCTGCTTCCTGGCTGACTATAGCATGGTCATTTTCAAATCTAATGTAAATAAGTTCCTCTTGAGCCATCCTCTTAAATAATTAAATCCTACCAAGTTCCATCATTACTGATCATGTTGTCTCACCATCTACCTAACACTTAACTCTTATCCTTGAGTGACCTCCAGGTCTTGATAAGCGGTGACCCCCCCCCTCCACAATAATAAAATAAATAAAAATATAAAAGGCATAATTTTACATGGCTACATTAAAAATATTAAATAAAAATAAAATTCCAAAGACAGAAGGAACATATTAGTTTAAAGAGAAAGTATACAATGATTAATAAAACTACACCTGACAAAATTTAAACAAGGGTCTGTTTTTATTATTTGGATTCTTCGGACTACTGTTTTCATCTTGAGTGTTATTTTCACAATATTTTGATTAATGTAATCTCCAACTTTCTTCATATGTATTTGATCAAACTAAAAAATCTGCACAGAATTTTGAATAGAGCCTTTTTATTTAATCCACAGGGGTAGCATGCTCTTGTTCCATCAGCCATGACTGAGTAGAAGTTCTAAGTAATTCACAATTGTATTTTGAGTGTCGCCTGCATTGAGGAAGAAGGTCGGGGATTACATCAACCTAAGCATTGTGAAAATAACACTCAAGATGAGAACAGTTGTTTGAAAAATTAAAATAATGCAAATAATCCATCCACATCTCCAAAATTCAGAAACGTAGGATCTATTTTGTTAGAAATGTTTCTGATTTATACTACTTCACAGTTGAAGAATAACAGCTCAGTGAAGGAAATTATAGGAATAAGATGAAGGAAAAATCATCTAGAATTACTCATACAACCATTTAAAACAATTATTATCATAATAAAAGTTGTTCTTTAAGCTTTCATATCCAATTTGGATGTTTTTTGTAATAAACTTTTTTTTGCTATATAGTTTAAAAGTTTTTAGAGGTTATTTATCACTCTTCAAAAATTGTATGCATTAATATTTTGCTCAGTTACAAAAATCAAATCAATTTTTCTAATTTTGTTTAATCATAATCCTTTTTTTACAAATAAATTTACCATAATTCTAAACTACAAATATTTTTATACATTTGAACCATATTTTTTAACTATATTACTTTTCTGTTATTCTATTACAACATAATTATTTTACTGCAATTCTTTTACATAACTGATGTTGTTGTTGTTATTATTATTATTATTATTATTTTTTTTTTTTTTTTACAATCATCATTTAGGATTCACAAAATAAAAAATTTGTTTACTAAACATAATTTATAAAATTAAGATTTATTTTATTAAAATGGCTCCTACCACAATAAATTGGCTTTTAAAAATTCTTTTATTTTAATTTTTAATTTAATGTGACAAATTTACTTTTCTCAAATAATGCTGCATCTAATTAATTATCTAAAAACAAAGCAAATATCCTATAGCTATTTGAAGAATGAATGATTTTCTTTTTTTTCTGAAGAGAATTATTATTATTTGCATGAAATAGTTTGTTTTTGATTTTTAGTTTTTCGATTTACTTTTTGTTGAGATTTTTTCCAATTTTGTCCTAATCATACTTTTGTCGTCTTTGTCAGATTGCAATAGATACAAAAAAAATTTTTCTTCTGTCTTCAAAAGTCACTCTTGTTCACAATTTTGGAGGGCAATATGTTTCTATTTTGAGCCAAGTTTCTACTTCCTTTATACTTTTAAATTTCCCATTCTTCTTTTCTTTTTCTTTTTTTTTTGGGGGGGGAAGTCTTGCAGAGAATTTATTCTACTTCATTCCAGTCATGTTTCAGCAATGAAGGAATATTCAATTTAGTTCATTTAATAGACAGTTTAGAGAGTTTGTACCTCATTTCTATTTTGTTTTTTATTGTTTTTTTTTATTTATTTATTTTTCTTTTATTTTCTGGTTTGTTTGTTTTTTTTTCTGTCCTTTAAATTTTTTCTTACCAGATTTTTTACATAATTTCTGTTCTTCTTGTAACCTCGTCTAAATGGTGTGAATTTTCTGGTGATGAGTTTTCAACACACGAACAGTAATGTTCATCAGTACTGACCAACTTACACGTGTGCATGGTTTGACATTCGCATGTTTAGCTCCCATCCACTAACTAGACTAGAAAGGACATTTGTGACCCCTTCCCTCTATACCAAGTAAATATAAATAGCTGCCTGCCTGCCTGCTTACCCCGTTATCTTATTATTATTCTTATTATTGTACAAGAATACTAAAACTTTGGACAGCCTGTACAGCTGATCGTTGTTTTCCTTTATTGTTGAAACTTTGAATGTATCTGATCTGTCCAACTTTTCTGATTTCAAGTTGTTCTGGGAGGATGATATTAAGGAATATCATGATGAGGAAGATTATAAGGAATATCGAGATGAGGAAGATTATAAAGACGATTATCAGGAATATCAAGAGTATCAGGAAGATTGTAAAGATTATGAGGAGGACTATAATCAGGTATGACTGAATCCACTCCAATCACCTTAGCACATATATCTTGCATCTGGAAATTGAAGCTCCACCAGTCTGCCTCCATCCTCCTACATTTGTCCATCATCCAAATTCATTTTATCACAAATTATTTATGCACTTCGTTCATTTTGAATTGCTTGAGAAACGAGTAGTTGAAAACACCTTTTTCTCCTACCAGTTTGTCACTAGTGTAAGTGCAGTGAGCCTGTAGTATGTTTTACTTATGATCAGTGTAATATTTTATTTGCCGACTATAGTTTTTATCCTTTATTTCTTACCCTATTTAGGTTTTATCTCTTTGCAAGTGTGTCAATTAAAGAATTGTTTTAGTGTCTAACAAATGGTTACATTCCCTTGTATTAGCACTCATTTTTACAATCATGGTTCCTGAAATATGTTTATTTATAATGCATGTCACTTTGGTTTACTGTGTCTAGCTTCTTTTCACAGATCTCTTCTTCTTGTAGCTAGCCTAGCTCCAAAATAAATTTATCTTAGTATGTCTTATCCTTGTAGCAATTTTTTACTCTGAAACCCTTTGAACCTGAACAAGTAAGTTCTGGGAACAGGTTTATGAAACTGATATTCTTTAACCCAACATGTTTTCAATTTGACTTTTGAATGTTCAACCATGTGATGAGAACTTTTTTCTAAAATAATGCACGGATCAAATCTGCATGTTGCTTCATCTACATGGTAAGGTACTCTACTTTTTGTCAATGCCAATCAAACAGGCAATCTTTTTGAATGACTCAAATCACTACATGCACAGACGATAATTCAATTAAATGTCTTGATGAATGAATTTAATCATCTCTTCAAGAAATTATGCACATTAATTCTTCTATTTTTTTTTTCACATTTTGGCTTGCCTTCTGCATCATAATTTCTTTACACTTTGCGGATGCTTATTGGTAAAGTCTTCTCACAGCTTTAGATTAGCCAGCAAATTTTTACTAACAGTGCATTATTATTATTATTATTATTATTATTATTATAATAATCATTATTAAGTATTTTTCCTTATTAGCATGTTACATACATAGTTTTCAATTCTTTATATTTTAAATTTGATACAATAAAAATGCATTAGCTATTTTGTTTTGGCTAAAATTCATTAGGTAAGTTTAAATAATATATCAAGTTATTTTTAAAATTTATTAATTCTATATCTGGTTAAATCCTCTTTTGTCTACCTTTTAATAATTTATAGTACATTTGCACTTATCTATGCATTTAAATTATTTGCAAATACAAAACATTGGCATGCTAAACTTTTTTCTATATTAAATATTGATTCTGTTCACTTTGCTTTGTGAGATTCACTCACATTTTGAAAGCACAATTTTCTTAAGATTCAAATATTTTTTTTTTTTTTTTTTTTTTTGCCTTCTTTTCTCATTCTTATTATTACTGTAAAATTGCTTACTAATGATCCAGAATTCTCTTTTATTTCTAACCTATGGACAATTATTTTCTGCATATTATTCATAAACAGATTTTGAGATTTTGGTAAGATTATCAGCTAAAAAGTTATTATAAATAAATTATACTATAGCATTATATTATTCCAATGATTTCCAGGCTATAGAGTTTTTTCCTGCTAACCAAGATAATTGATGATCACACATTGTAGTACCTACAAAAGTATAAAGGTCCAATTTGTATTATTAACTACTTATTTATTGTAAACACATCACTTTTTGTTTCAAGATAAAAAATCAACACAAATGCAAAAAAGTTTTGTTCAGTTTATGAATAAGCTATTACGAAAGATTTAATATGCCACAGGTGTTTGAAAAAACTCAGAATAATTCAATGTTAGACCAATCAGATAAATGCAAATAAATAATATTATACCAGATGAAAGGTGGCCAAAATACTATAAAATATCTGAATAAAATGTTAAAATTATTTGAACTGCTTTGTTGTACAACATATGAATATGTGCTTTCCACATTGATGGAAGAAAATAAAACAAAATTCTGAACTGTGTTTCTATGTGGTGCTTAGTGTTATAAAAATGTTCTGTTGTGGCAATAAAAAGTGAATACTTTACAGCATCAGATCTTTACCCAAATAAGATAATCATACATATATAATCGGATCAGAAAGTTTTCTATTGTGAGTTTCTTCCAAATAAACCAAAATGAGTGATCCAAATAAATAGGAGTTTCGATTATGCAAACTAAATACAGCAAAGAGTATATTGAATAAGTTTAGATAAGACATTTTTATATCATTATATATAATGATCCAAAAAGAATGTCATCCATGGAATCGTTAAAAGTTGCAGAATCCTTCCTTCACTCTGACCAAAACAATGGCAGAAACTCTAGAAAATGACCTTCAGTTTGTACTGGAATGGTAAAATTTAAGACTGAGCTTCTTTCCTTTAATAACTACAAAAAAACTTCTCAGCCACCAATTACTATGACAAATAACACCCTACCTGAGAGCTCATCCTTCAAACTTCTCAGCTTAACCAGCAAGATGAATTGGGACAAATACATTAAGGACATTACCAAGGCTGCTTCAAAAAAGGTGGGCTTCCTCTATCATGCTAGAAAATTACTCACACCAGAGAGTATCTTATATCTTTACAAAGCCACAATTCACCCATGCATGGAGTATTGTTGCCACATCTGTGTTAGTGCATCTATCACTAGTCTCTCACTCTTATACAAGGTCCAAAAAAGGTCTCAAATTTAATAGGTCCCATATTATCAGCCAAGCTCCAACTTCTATCCCATCGCCGCAGTGTTGCATCCCTATGTCTGTTTTACAAATACTTTAATGGAATGTGCTCATGGATGAATTCATAGCACTTGTGTCCCCTAAACATATTCTTAACTAACCTGACAAGCAGCAAAATCCCATTCTTACATTGTCGAGGTCCCTAAATACCAGAAAGCCTTCTACTCTAATAGTTTCTTCCCTTAAACTGCAAGACTTTGGAATTCCCTCCCTGTTTCTTGCTTACTTGGCTGCACTAATCTGCAGAAGTTTAAATATAATATGAGCAGACATCTTGCTGCTCAACTCTACACATTACTCTGTTAGACATGATCTCAAACAGTAGCCCCTTACATTTCAAGTAGCAATATGCATTGTTTGGATTGAAAAAGAGTTTAAAAAAAAACATATTTGCTACAAATAAACTAACTTGTCTACTAAGTTCCAGTCATAGATGTTCAACAGTATTTTATCACCATCCAATGATAAACACATCTAGATAGAATGTGTAAAATTGTCAATAACTCTGACACACTCTTCACTTAGCACTGCTATGATTTTCATTTTGATGGCTCTCTTCAGTTCAGGGATAGCCTCAAGATTGCTTTGAGAAATATTATCTTTGATAATTAACTCCAAAGATAAAAATCTGGAGGATTAAAGTCCATGAAGTGTGATATCCATTCAGAACCATACCTCCAACTGATCACCAAAGTGTCCTGATTTATCATTGAATGCCATTGAAACAAAGTCTGTTGAACATTTATGACTGAAATTTGGACACAAGTAGAATATACACAGGGATTTATTTGTGCCAAATATGGTTAGATTACAGAAGGGAGTGTGAGTTGCATTAAAGATTCCATGGGTGGTCTATTTATGGATGAGTAATATGAAAACATGTGCTCCTTTGTTGATTTGGGAAAATATAATGTAGCCTTGTTTGGAAATTTTTGTTTACTTGTTATATTGATTCTTCCCTGGATAATACATACATCCTTAGATTTACATTTATTTTGTACTTTAAAAACATATAATAAAACAGTTAAAAACTTCAAAAGACCTAATAGTATTGTGAGCATCGCTTTTTTTTTTTTTTTGGCCAGTTTAAATTTTTATAGAGTGCTCAAGGCCTTCTCAAGCACCTACTTTCTTAAGTGCCATGAAAGAACTGTTTAATACAATAAAAAACATGCAATTTTTTGTTTAAATGTTTATATATATATATATATATATATATATATATATATATATATATATATATATATAAAGGAGATTAGAACAATAGTCTAAAGAGCAGAGTGTATTTTAATGTAATAGTAAAATTACTAATTTAATTAAAATACAGGAAAAGAAAAAGTGCTTGTTGTAATTTAGATATATAATAAGCTCGATAAGTAAATATCCTAGAGCTAATTTAATATTCAGTAATGTGATTGATAATTTAAAATTCAAATTAGAATTAAATTAAAAATCCGTTTCACTAGAAGGAACAACAACAAAATCAATAATTTGTACGATCATTTCGGAAAACAATGTTTTTATTGTGGTAGACATTAAGCCACGGACAATAATTTTTACATATAGTATTTTTAAAAAACAAAGTTTCCTCATCAGCAAAAGTATTGGGAAGGGTTTTTAATATATGTAAAAGAAACCATAAATAAACCTAGCATTAAAAGTAAGGCAGATGTATCTTTTAATTCTTCGCCTTTTGAAATCAATAATTAACGACAAAGCATTCATATGGATGTTAATTTTAGCTTTTCAACTTATGTGAAATGTGAAACGGATTTTTAATTTAATTCTAATTTGAATTTTAAATTATCAATCACATTACTGAATATATATATATATATATATATATATATATATATATATATATATACTCATAAGAAGACAGAATTATGAAGTTGACTCAAACATAGGTGAAAAAGTTAGAACAAAGCAGTAATTATATAACAAATAGAACATGATCTTTTATTTTTACTATAAAACTGAACAAACATCATTGACTAATCAATACAATACCTTTTGAGTTAAAAGAAAAGGAATATATAGATTAACAGTTAATAATAATTGAAAATATTACAGTTACATTATTTAATAATTTTCCAGAAATATTTACTTGTTAAATGATGATTATATTCTTATTAGAATTGTAAAAAAATATTATGATAAGCCCAAATGTATCTAACAGGTCATAATTTGAAAAGATTTGTTTCAATGTTAACAGTTTAAAATGTTTGCATAATTAATTTCAAAACCTTGAAAAAAATGTTTTCTTTTACAAAAAAAAAACTACTCATTCATTGTTTAAAAAACTATAGCTTTAGTATTGCTAAAATAGGTTTTCTGTATGATAATCAGACAGACAGTTTTCTATTGATCCATGAACTTGCTGTTTCCTTAACCTCCAAGGTTATGCTAATTAAGAAATGCTCAGCTGAGCTAGCCCCTGTATTTTCCAAACTCTACAACAAATGTCTTGCTGAATCTTGCTTCTCTTATAGTTGGAAAATTGCCTCTGTGGTATCAGTGTATATAATTCTGGTGAAAGAACTGACCTGCTCAATTATCGCCCTATCAATCACTTCTGCCTCTTCACTAAAATCTAAGTCATTAATCAATCAAGCACTTTTCCACCACCTCACAAAAGCTAATCTTCTTTTTGACTGACAGTATGGATTTAGGCAATCTGGTTTTGCTGTAGATATTTTAACAGCTATGTTTGACCACATATACCACACACTGGACAAGACAGGGGAAGTTAGAGTGGTAACCCTTGATACATCCAAAGCCTTAGATAAGCCCTAGCATAAAGGGCTCCTAATGAAAATTAAAAATCACTACTATTACTAGACGAATGCAAACTATACTTAGATTCTTCTTAAACAAGACGAAAATCTAGGTTGTCCTTGATGGATGTATTTCCAAACAGCATAATATTAATGTGGGAGTACCTCAGGAGTCATCCTTGGACCTTTATTATTCTTGATATTCATAAACGACCCCCCCCCCGGATAAAATTGTATCTGAGATGGGTTATATTTGCTGATGAAACAATGCTCTATAACAGGCATGAGGGAAAAACTAATGTACACATATCTAAGGCAATAGCAGAATCCTTAGAAAACGACCTCCAGTCCATAGTGAAATGGGTCTGAAAATGGTTGGTAACATTTAATGGAACTAAGACTAAGCTTCTTTCTTCTAACAATTACAAGAAGCCTCTCAACCACCAGTAACCATGACACCCTACTTGAGAGCTCTTTCTTCAAACTCCTTTGCTTAATATTCTCAAACAGTATGAACTGGAACAAATAAAATGAGGATATTGCAAAGGCTGCTGCAAAGAAGGTAGTGCTAAAAAGTAACTCACACCTAAGAATATACTCTATTAGCCATCATTCGTCCATGCATGGAGTATTGCTGATACATCTGGTTTGGTGCATCTACTACTAATCTCTCACTTAAACAGGGTCCAAAAAAGAGTCTCTAATCTAATAAGTCTTGCACTGTCAACTAAGCTCCACCAACTGTCCCATCGCCATAATATTGCATCCCTGTGCCGGTTTTATAAGTATTTTAATGGAATGTGTTCTAATGAACTCTTTGCACTTGTACTCCCTTGGCATACATACCCTTGACAAATTCATTTAGCAACAAACCCCCACCCTTTCACTGTAGAGGTCCCTAGATGTCAGGAAGCCTTCTACTTAGAGCTTATTCTCTCGGATTGAAAGACTTTAAAATTCCCTCGCTGTGTCCTGCTTCCTTGACTATACTGCCTTTAAATGTGATGTAAACTGACATCTCGCTCATCTCCTTACATAGTACCCTGTAAACATGGTCCCAAATAGTAGCATTTTACATTTCCAAATTGCACTATGCCTTGCTTGGGATGAACAAGAGAAAAAATTTTTTCCATAAACTAAATCTTTACCTCATTTTTTTTCCTGTTCTCATTAGTTGATGAAACTATGAAACACTGAGAAACTAAATTATTGTACAGAATTTCTAGGTATTATATAGGATGCCTAAAACTTCAATAGCTACAATAAATAGAAAAAGTGGCCAAGATCAAAGTGTAGTATCTGTTCTCCAGATGCGGCACTTCCATTTCTCGTTCTCTTTCAGTGGAGGAGAAATCCTTCACGACTGAGACAATTTTTATTTTTGTACCTTTACTCCACGTTAAAAAACGACCCTGGTGTCTAACTCTGTCCCGTAGGGAGGCATTGTAAATAGGTACAATAAATAGAAAAAGTGGGACAAACACTTTGCTTATTAATTTAATTTTTTTTCCAAGATGGTTAGTATTATTATGCTGCATAATTGGTTCCTTCTTATTCATCACGATTGAGCAAAATATTTTCAAACTCATGACAATATCATGCAATCATAATGGTCTGACTTATTTGCAAAAGGATATAAATTATTAATTCATTGCAATAACACTAATTGATGAGGTGGGAAAATTTAAGGCAAAGACTGGTTTTTGGAAAGTTAAAGAGAAAACAAGTTCATTGGCTGATAAAAAGCTGCCTTTCTAATCACAGTGGAACCCAGGGATACGGGATTAAAAATTTGTGACAAAATACAGTACAGTATATAATACACATGTATATAATCAAAAGACATTATAAATAATACCGTAAGGTGGGGCAAATACCGGAACCAGGGTCTGGAAAAACATTGTATTCCACATCGTAACCTGAAAAAACACATCATAGGGCCACAATATCCTGGGGTTCTACTGTATTATACAGAAAACATATTTTATCAGTAGTAAAAAGGTAGGGTTTTTTTAGACCACAACAAATTTTGAGCTATGCTGCTAATCTGACAAATCATGGAGTACCCACATATACATTTTCCCTCTTATCATTTTGAACAAAATACCTTATATTTCCAATCAGATGTCAACACTCATCTGGATGAATTTTCAGGTTGCATTCATTTCTTCATTGTTCAGTGACGACTTTTAACCACAAATAAACGCAACCTATAGATCCAGCTCTCTAGTTTTGAATTCAGATGGTATAATCTCTTTGGTTAATGTAATTTAATGATATGTTCAAATCTCTGAATAAAGCATATAAAGCTTGAATGAAATAATTGTATACATTGCCAAAATATCTAATCTATGCAATAATTTACCCTGACTTAATGTCTTTAGAATTTTGTATGAAAACAATGATACTTAATCTTAATCTTTATTTTTGATAGGATGGAATGATGTATTCTTGTGTCGCCATCATCACAGGATTTAGAAGAATGGAGATATTTTATATTGTTTGTAAACAACAATTATTTTGTAAATCTGTGACCACATTGGTATTTGCACTAATAATATGCATCACAATACTAAATATTATTTCTATCACAGATTATATAAACATCTGCATTACAATTGAACAAGATAGAGCATTTGAAATACTTAACTCATACAATAACTTCTACAAAATCTGTTATATTTCCCATCTTTCTAATATATTTGTGAAATCTGTTCCCCTACATGATACCATTTCATGCATAGTCTTTAGAGTTGCTTTTTATGAAAATCATTTTGAATTAAAATCATCTTCCTTTTTACATCCAATGAAATTGGTTTCAAATGTCAGTATAGAATTATAAATTCATTTCTTTTAATTTGTACCTTTGAAAAGCTATTTGATATTTTATATCTTTAGATGTCTACCTGAGATCTTCCATCTAGACTTAGTATACTTAGAAAGATGGTTTATTTATTTTAAAAGCATGTTCGTTTTTATTTGTTTTATATCTCATGATAATGGATTGATTTTATTAGTTTATTTTCATTTACCAAATCATATTTGTATCAACATAGACTTTCTATAGCATGTTAGCCGAATTATTCAATACTTTTATTTTCTTTCTAAGTTGGTCACAATGTTCTAGAGAATTGTTTAAAAGGAATTTCGTTTCAAGTACTTATCAATTAGAAGTTGATTTTCTTTTTTCCCCAATTCTTTAGCATGTTGTTGATGTTCTTGACCTCATTTTTCTTTTTATGTTCCTTTCAGATCTCAGAATGGCATTAGTTTTACTTGATAGTAGTGATTTTTTTCTAAAACCAAAATATTATGTCTGTAAGAAAATAATGTTGATTTTTGACTCAAAACGTCAATATAAAATACATTTGCTGACAATATTTCTTTTCATTATTTTGTTGGGATTCAGGAAACTGCTATGGATTAATTCCCATGTACACCACCAAACAATCCATTACATTCTTTTCTGATGCTTCTGAAAATGTTTCGGCTCTCTGCCCTCATTCAACCATTGAGCTGGTCATCACTGATTATTATCTATGTTTTATTATATATGAAGATACAATTGAGAAATGGTTTAATTCTTATCCTTGAAAGAAATGTTGACAATGCATCAAACCAATGACTTCTTTGATTTTTGTTAAATGCACTCAACATCCATTTATCAAGTTTCTTTGATTTCCCCAGTTGTTCATGATTAATGTTTTCAATTTATTGACAACTGCAGATGGATGTCCAAGACTTTAAGATTTTTTTAAACCAACATTCCAATGCATATTCATTAATGTAATGAATAGAGCCTATTCCTTGATGTAAGCGTGCATAACTGCTACATTAACTGGGCATTTTGAATCAGATCATGGTGCAATTGAAAGAGATGACTGTTGAAAGAAGACTTGAGTTCCCAAAAGAGTTGTATATGGGAATTCAGTTGATGATCAAATTTTCTATTGGTGTTGTGATGTGCCTGTGGTATTATTTCATGGAAAAGTTTGAGCTAACACAGTAAAATTGCTCTCATTTACTTCCTTTCTGTATCATTTTTAATAAATTGAATTTATGAGGTACCTTCGATAAGTTTCCATATGTTTTCGTATGAGCATTTTTATTGATAGTAAACATATGAAACTCAAATACCCTTTGAAGTAATCTCCTCTGACTGTAATGCATTGTTGTATCGTTTCAACAATTTCTGGAAGGCTCCATGGAAGTCCTCTTGTATGAGAATGTGAATAACCCTCATCACAGTTGCTTTCATTTCCTCAATTGTCTCATAATGACAGCCTCTAAGGTTTTCTTTGAGCTTAGGGAATAACCAAAAGTCATAGGGACAAGGTCTGGATTATAGGGAGGGTGAGGAACTGTCTTCATACCCATCTTGGTCAAATAATCTGTGACAAGGATAAAGTTGTGGGCTGGTGTATTAAAACAACCTTTGTGCAAATCTTCCGCATCTTCAGTTCCTTGCAAATAATTGTGTACAGTTTCCCCACTGACATCAAACTGTGCACTTATTATCTCTATAGACACACGACAGATGAAATTCTTTATTTGACCAATCAACTTTGGTGTTCTGACTTCCTTACTCCTCCCACAACATCTCTAATCATCTCTTATAGACTCCCTTCCTTCCTTTAATCTCTTATGCCACTCAAAAACTGATGTTCGATTCATGCAAGATGGTTCAGAAGTAGTCTGAAGCATTTCTATCGAAATTTTTCCAAGTTTAAAACAGAATTTTACTGCATATCATTCTTCTAAAGTGTCCTCACATCCAGATTGCATTTTTGGAATTCACTACCTATAACAATCAGACTTTAGTATGGTGTATTCCAATTCCTGCTGTAGCTGTTCATTTAAACCTGAAATCCTGAAAATTGGCCAGTCATATCATAAGATGTATATTAATAGCATACTGAATTTTCAAGAGTCTACACCATTTTTAAATGCCTGTATAAAAAGAATTTGGAAACTTCTTTAAGGCACCTCATCCAACAAAATAACATTTAAAGTAATAACAGAGGAATCCAGAGTTTTAAACATATAACACTAACATTAAAGTAAGCATTTATTTCAAATTTGACTTGTACATTTAGTAATGCGAAAATCAACATTATTTTCATGAAAGCTTATTTTCTTTTTAACTAATTCTGTGATAGGGTGGTGGTAACGCCATGTTTACTCTGTAGTTGTTGTTTGTACCTCTTCTCCATTATGTTCATCAAATAGGTGGAGACATTAGAGATTGAATCCAGAAACAAGTATCATAATGCTCCACTTCATTCTCCGTGCATTGCAATAAATGGACAGCAGTTTCAGTTTCAGCAGGTATGAACATCTTAGTTTGAAGTGAAAGGTTGTTTTGTTTTTGTTTTGTTTTTGTTTTTTTTTTTGTTAGAATCAGTTCTTTGAAATTCTATAGAAAGCTTTTAGATTTTGCAATAATTCCTCATTTACAGGATTTAAAAAAAGTCTTTTTATCTATTTTGAATATGTGAAGGTGTTGGTCATAATTGTTTTGGAATTTCTGATTTAATACACTTATAAATTTTTGGTTATAATTTATTAGATTTTATCGATTTTGAATTCTTCTGTTTAAGAGAATAGTATTTTATACTTGCATCGTAAAGTTTACTGAGTATTTTTCTACTGAATATTAGTCAGTTCTTGTGAAATTAATATGCTTGACGAAGATTGATTTGAAATTTTTATTTGAATTGTTTGGACTAATAATCTCCTCTTGATTGTTATTTTCACAGCATTTCGGCATATTAAACCTACCTTCTTTAGGTGCATCTTTTTGAACTTACGAACCTTCCAGGGTTGTCCACAAGAACATGTGACATTACAGCTATAGGTGTTGGTTAACAATCAATAACCTCTGACCTTCTTCAAGTGCCTTTTTCCGAACTTTTAATCTTTATGTTGAATTCAAAAACCTTTAACAAATTTCAAACTGAACTCTTTATCAGTCCACCAGGGTTAATTGTTCTTGTTTAGTCAACCCTGACCGGATATTAGTGTTAATTATTATGTTATTCTTAGATATTATCACCTGTAATAAGGATTGACCCTTCAATTTTCATAAGTTTGTCACTGTGATTGTTAAACAGCATTTTTAACAGGTTGAAATGTTGTGAATATACAAACAAAGAGGAAAATAGTAGTCTGAATAATCTCAATCATACAAATTGTCAATCCTTATCTAAAAAATAACAGCTTTCTTTTTTAAGTCCGAAACATTCATTTAAATAACATTTGGTATTCAACTCTAGCATTGTTAGTTAATTTTGAATATTCTTTCAGAATTAATAGTAAATATGTAATCATTTACTAAACATTTCAAAAACCTTTGTGCTTCATTTTTCAAAGATGGGTTTAAAATATTATTATATGGAAAATTAAAATAAAATATTTTATTATGAATTTGATCATCTAAACTTTTTTTTATCTACTTCAGGAAATTTATTTTTTGTATGGGTACATGTGTGTGACAATGTGTGTAATGTAAAATAGCAAATGACAATAACTATAATATATTTGATACACTTATTATATATGTTAGTGTATTCTTTTCTCATGAACATAATTTGGTGAAATCCCTCCTCCTCCTCCTCCTCCTCCTCCTCCTCCTTAAAAAATGGTACCCATGGAATCGTTCATAGCATTCACAATCATCTTTTACAATACTTTGGATTGTCCACCATGTTATAGGCATGAATGTCCAACAATCTTTGTTTTATTATCGTTTAATGCAATGCAGGATCATTTTGATGATCGTCTTATCAGTAGGAGATGTGATTCTCAAAGATAATTCCTATCAGAACAATCTTCGGATTATTCCTGGACTGAAGAAAGAAAGAGATAGACAGAAAGAGAGAGAGAAGAATCACAGCTCAAACCAGTTTCATCCAAGTATGTTACCAACGCTTAGGTGCGCCTTTAGAATATATCATTGAACAGCAACAAAAGAAAAACAACTGTTGTACATTTACGACTGAAACTTGATGAATATCAGGCATAGGCTGCAGTTTAGTTGTGCCAAATATGGATAGATTACAGGAAGGATTGTGAATGTTATTAACGATTCTATTTAATTTGTCACCCTGTGTATATACATTCGTAAACTCAAATCGAAGTAATCCTTTACCAACATGACTTTTTACATCAAAATTCGTCAATTATGAAAATTTCTTAAAGTTTGTATTTACTAATATCACATTAATAGAAATATAATTTCAATATATTGTCTATTTTTTCATTCGAATTCCAAATTCCACTTATATAGTATTGGCAAGATTCCAAATTAGTTTTTAAAAGAACATATCTGTTTACTTTTTACTCCATTGTGCTTTTAAATAAGCATACTTTTTAAATGTAAACATCCGGTTTAATATGTACATATTTACTAGAGGAATGTACACATTTATTTTTATAAGATTTAAGAAAGATTACAGATTTGTTCATTTGAAAATATAATAATGAAAAGTTTTTTTTTGGGGGGGGGTTCAATCTGCTTTTTGCACGGCAAATTTCAATGATTTTATATTATTAATTTGATTTGAACTCTTTAAAAACATAAAATAAAAAAGCAAGATATATTATGTAAGAAAGATGTATTTATAATGAACTATAAGTACAAAGTAATCATAGAAAAAACCTTTGCTTATCTTGCATACAAAATTAATAGTATTTTGTTTAATAAGGCAATAAATTGAAATATTTAAACATTGTTTATTTCCTGTAGTTTAATTAATTTAAAAAAGGTTTCAGTCAGAACAATATGATAATAGAAATTAAAGATGAAGTTTTCAACAGTAAAGACAATCTTTATCAAAGGTAAATCATTTTTATTGAACATTGCAACGGAATACAATACAGAAATTTAAACAGTTGCAGAATGACGCTTTCATTTAGTTTGTCAGGAATTTAGAATATAAAAAAAATTTGCTTCTGATTAGTGTGAAATAAGTAAATGATGCTAAAAGCTGTTTGAGAGGCATTTTTTTTTCTTTTAATATTGATTCAACACTGAAAATTTTTGTTCATATGTAAAAGATTGTTTTAAAATATTTCATAAGAATATGA
>NC_136501.1:37755607-37765607 GCF_053919585.1 Euprymna scolopes
CAAAAATTTATTGATCAAAATACATACCATCAGAATCAACACACTTTTGCCAACGTAAAACAAATGTATTTGTGTCATTAACATAAAAAATCTTGTGTTGTGGTGGCGATAATGTCCATGAAGGCGTTTTGATATCACTTAGGTTTTTTAAGCATTTCTCAAACAGAAACTTGTTGGGATGCTTGAAAAAGTGGTTGTTGGTAGGCAAGAAATTTGGAGAGTATGGTGGATGAGGCAGAGTTTTGGAATCCAATTCATTCTACTTCTACAGGGTCGGTTTAGAAATGTGCGTGTTTAGCATTGTCATGGAGGAGAATTGGGCTTTTTTAGTTGACTAATGCTGGGTGTTGTTGTTGAAGTTTCTGATGCATTTCATTCATTTGTTGACAGTACTTCACCACCATAATGGTTTCGCCTACATTCAAAAATCTAATGGATAAGACCGGTCACAGTATGACCTTCTTTTGGTACAACCCTGGCTTTAGGAAGTGTTGAGGAGCTTCATCAGTGTCTAACCACTGAACTGAGTGACGCTGGTTGTCATAAAGAATCCACTTTTAATCACAAGTCACAACCAGGTCAAGAAACGGGAAGATGACACATCATAGTGGTGTTTCTTTTGGTGGTCATTCAATTTGTTAGGCATCCATTTATCAAGTTGTTTAGTCTTTCCAATCTCTCTCAAGTCGTTGGAAGTCATTAAGTCTAATTCAGATGCAAATTCTCGAACATGTTGTGCATGGATTGGCTTCGACTAATGTTCTTAATTGATTGTTGTCAACATCCAATCGCTGGCCACTATGCACATCATCTTTAAGACTCTTGTCGCCACCGCAAAGTTTCTTAAACCACCATTGTGCAGTATGTTCAGTAGTGGTTCTTGGGCCAAACACTTTGTTGATATCGCGAACTTTCAGCAGTTTAAATTGAAATAAGAAAATTGTGTGAATTTGCTTTTTTTCCATCTTTTATTCAACATTCTGAAAAGAAGACATAATTGTTTTAAAGCGATTGAAATTAAAACAATTAGAGAGAAAAACGCTATTTAAAAAGATATATAAAACAAAGGTATTATAATAAAAACTTTATTTGAAAATATATCATTTGAAATTAAAATTAAAAATTCTGGAAGAACTTTTTTCTCAACCTAATATATATATATGTATATATATATAAACACTGGAGTTTCATTGGATTTATATCATTTAGAAAACAACAATACAAGTACTATACATACACACACACACACATATTTATGTGTGTGTATATATATATGATTGTGTGTGTGTGTGTGTGTGTGTGTGTGTGTGTGTGTGTGTGTGTGTGTGTGTGTGTGTGTGTGTGTGAATATATAGAGAGATATAGAGAAAGGGGGTGAGAAATAAAGCAACAGAGAGCAAGAGAGACTACGTCAAGCGATATCTGGCCTAGAAGTGCACAGACCCAACTCTAATCTCTGAACAATATGGAACTAGTCCTAATTGGAAACATTTTGTTTTACAGATGATTCACTTGTATACTATAAACGCCACTCTTATATTATAATTATTTTTTTCAAATATCTATCTGAGCTTATTTGCTTGTTTTCTTTTCATTTTTCTCCTTTTTTTTTTTTTGTTCTTTTTGAGTATTTGTCAGACTATGATGCCTTGCTATTATGAATAACAAGAAAACATTGTCTACATTTGGATTGATTTCCATGTCTTAAAATGGACCAATGGAAAGAAGTCCACCATATGCATGCAAGGAAACAATGTCTTTTTTTTTTCAAACGAATTAAACACAAACAGAAACATTTTCGCGTGTGTATACTAATAATATTCTATTTAAAATTGATCAGTTTTTAACTCACATAACTTTTACTGACATCATCATCATCATTATTATTATTATTATGATTATGATGATGATGATGATGTTATTTTAGCAGTGTTGAAAACATACAAAAATGAGTCTAAATGAATCTGTTTTTACTATCAATGAAAGTTTAATTTCAGGAACGTTGATACTTTTTCTTCACATTTTTTTCTTTAATGTTTACAACTTTTTCAGTGTTCAGAAATACAAGTCTGATTTATCAAATTTTTACATTAAAAATTACACATTTTCAGAGTTGGTAGATCAAACGCTGGTTCCACATTGATGTGATTTAATTTATTCTTTTTCTTAGCAAAAATGATTATGAAGATATTTGTCACATATTTCCAAATAATTCATAAATTGTACTCAATTCTCTGAATTAGATATTCGTTATAAAATGATCGTTATTTTATTTTTTATTGCTCATCCTTTTTTAAAATCTGTATTTATCATATCTTTTAGTGTATATAAATCTTACTATTGCATGGAGTATCGTTTATCAATATAGAGAAAAATCAAGTTAAACCATAGTTATAAAAATAAAAAAATATTAATAAAATGGAAATATGTGTATATATATATATATATATATATATATATATATATATATATATATATATATATATATATATATATATATATATATTATTAAGTGTTTATATTTAACATTTTAAAATTCATGTGATTCCATGGTATACTTACTGTAATCTAACCATCAATATTGATTAAAAATAACTGTTTAATAACGTAAATAATCATGATACACAATTAGTATAACTTAACATTTCTCATCATGTGACATTTAATCAACATTTTTGTCATCTACGTTCTCCAACCAATGACATGTTGCTTCCCCTCTGTTTTGAAGCTGCAGTATTCAGACTCTGAGGAGGTAACTATCTTCCATTTCTGTTTTGAACTTTTTCAACTGTCTTGCACTTCAGCTAATCAAACTAAACACATAACAAATAGAGCAGCTAGACTGCCTGCCCTTCAGAGCTTCTGTTTAGTAAACACTATAAACCACTCTTTATTTGCCTTTTTCTTAAATATTTCTCAAATTAGAATATTTAGACATTATTATTACCACATGCATGCTTAGCTATTTTCTTTTAATTATTTTAACCATTCAGTTTTATTCGAAAATCTTTTGGATTCAGATAAAGTTATCTTTCAGCATCTCTCTTTTATTAAGTTCTTTCTGAATAATTCTTTTTTGTTTTTGAAGCATGGAACAGTTGACATGTTATATCTTACATGTATCTAAACTATTGGATGTATTTGAGAATAAATATTAATTATTTTGAACAAATATTATTAAGCATGAAAGCTGGTGTTTCTTTACTTTCTTTTAAAGAAATAAGCCAACAATTTACTATTATTAAAATAAACAATGAAGCTAATTTTTTAAGAAAAATTTCATTACAAAAAAATATTAAATCCAAAACTTAACATTTTTCTCAATGTTTCTATATTTGTAGATACACGATCTGTTCCATGTAAACTTTTTGTCAGTTAACTTACACTGACACTAATTTTGTCATCATTGTATATACATTATTTTAATGCATGACTGTGGTAATGGTTCTATAACAACACTTTTTTTTGTCTATCACATTTTGAATTTGTTTCTTTTCTATTCATAGATCTATATCAATTTTGATAAACATACACACACATGTATATATGGGTTGTTTAGCTTACATCGACAAGTAGAGGTTTCAGCTTTTGTGATCTCCTCAAAGTCAGTTCATTATTTAACCCTTACATAATGAATTCGCTCTGAGGAGATTGCAAAAACGTAAATCTTCACTTGTCAATATAAGCCAAACAACGTATATGTATACCTATTCTGCTAATAACTATTGGATCAAATATATACCTTATACATTACCTAGTAATAGGTCTAAACTTATCCATATATATATATATTTTTTTTTATATGGATAAGTTATATATATATATATATATATATATATATATATATATATATATATATATATATATATATAGTTGTATCCACGTGCATTCCTTTTGATAAATATGTATGGATAAAAAGTAGATAAAAAAAATATATAAATGTTTATATCTTTTCTGCATTTATTTCTTATGTATTGACGTGTAGGAATACAAAATCTCTTTTGAAACATTTTCATTTTCTTTCGAAAGACTTTTTGTATTCCTACATGTTAACACATATGAAATAAATACAGAAAAGATATAAACATTTATATATTTTTCGTATTTATTTTTATCCATATATATATATATACATATATATATATATATATATATATATATATATATATATATATATAATTCAGTCAAAGATTTTCTTTAGAATTCCATTGCTATTAATTGTATCAGATTCTCAAATTGCTAATTGCATGGTTAAGTAAAAATCACCTTAATTAAAAACAAGTTATAAAATATCCTTAAACCATTCAACAATAAAAGGAAACTTTTCATTAGTTTCAACTTGTATCTCCATTTGTATCTGGAATAATTAAGTCTATTATTTATTCCAATTTATTAGATAATTCCGCATTAAATATAAATGTGGGCACATGTAGATATATTAATATTTGCAAAACAATAAGCAACCTGATATATCTACATGTTTCTGCAAATGTGCACAATGCTCAATTAACTAAATAACACTTTTGAATCCACGATTAATTATAATGTTCTAAGAAAAGCACGACGCATTCTTGGTCAATAAGTATGTATTTTAATATTTGTAGATTCTTTTTACAAAGGCGTTTACAGATTTGACACAATCTTTCAAAATTTAAATATTAACTGTTTAAAAATAATTGTAAAAATATTAATTATTCAAAATAATGTAACAGAATATATTTAACATACCACTAAGTAATAAAAATAATTTGATCAAATGTATTTTCGTTGCTTTTTTTAGTAGGCTTCAAATTTTTTAATCATATCTAGCGATGGCCAATTGACATTTTTCAGTATTCTTTTAAATATTTCAATTGGTGATGGCTGGATGTTATTCTGCTTATGTTCACCTGATTTTTGGGACGTAAACGTTAGGGTCATAACTATCACATGGAAATCATTTTTCCCAAATAGGAGATAACTCTAATCCCAATAAAGCTTTAAAATAATTAACTTATGGTTGTCTGCCTTTAATTTTGTTTCAAGGAAGTTTATTGGCTTTAAAATGTTATCATTCAGGGTCACTACTATTAGATAATATTTTCATTTCTTTGTCATCTCAAATTGTGACACTAACTTCAGCAGATCTGAGATTCAACTTAAACAATGTCTCAGAATTATCAGAATCTCAATATTTCTTTATTGTTAGAATAGTGTACACAAAATATTAAGTTCGACAAAATCAAAAATAATTTGGAATAAAAATAACATAATATTAGATATATATGAAATTATCTTCACAAAAATGCAAATACCTTTCATAAATACTTATTGAAAATGTAAAAATGATTGAATTTTCATATTACCATAAATGTATACATGAAGCCTTTATCTATGTTGAGATTTATGGTAGAATAAATAAGATACAGTTCAAAATATATTTTCTTGATGACATTCCTTTTTATCAGATATTTGTAAATATATTAGTATTGAACTAACTCTGAAAGTAGGCTGGAGCTTTCTTCTTCCTCTCTTTCATTAAACATGATCCAATTTGTATTTTACACTGTAAATTTTATGACTACTATATTTCCTATCATATAAAACTCTCCTATAATTTGACAAAGAAAATTTGGATAAAATAGAATCCCTATAATTTCGATGAACGTCGTTGCTCTCTCTCTCTCTCTCTCTCTCTCTCTCTCTCTCTCTCTCTCTCTCTCTCTCTCTCTTTCTCTCTCTCTCTTTTCAATAAGATTGCAAAATTTCGAATATTTGATATTACAATTTCATCATTTTTTGCTACACACATGTGGAGAATATAGAACTATTCTCTGTGAATGTGAGCAACGATTATACGTTGGATAATTATTGTTTATAATACACATATGGATCAATAATATATAACATATATGCCAAATAAAAGAAGATACCGATGAGAACTGACCACTTGGGCGTGCCAGTTTCGAATCACATCGGTTCCATAGTACTATTTTCACTAATTGATGTGGACAATTTTCATGTGGTCCCTCTTGTAAGTAATTGATCTTAAAGTGAACATGGGAAACTAATGCCAGAAACAGAATCAAGCCAGACAAAAAAACTGCACCATACTGATTCATATTAATAATGATGGTATTTGATTGTACAAAACGTTTCTTTAATCTTCATGTTATCAGTTTGCTGCTAAATATGAGTAGATCTTTTTTCAATTAAATTTGACAATCCAATTAAATATTGATATAATGGAAACAAAGAAAAAGGAGATTCTAATTACATGCAAAATATTAATTGTTTAAACTTTATGTTTATCTGAATATATTGGTTAACTTATTATCTGCCCAGAGTTAATGGCAGCTTTTTAAATTGTTAATTGAATAATAAAACTGCCGTGGTTATTTTGTATGTGAAAATGATATAATGTTAATATAAAATTATTTGCTTCTGTGCTTTGTGAAAACATACTTTATAATTCAAATGTTATAAACTGACTACACTTAGTCTTACTGTGTGAAATATTTATGGCTATTTTCACACAATATATTCATAGTATTTGGAATTAATTATTTGATTTCAACTTATGAATATAAGTGTTTTATTATTTTTTTTTCTTTTTGCATGTCACAATTTGAGATCAAGCAATAAATTAAGCATGCTGTTTTTTATCATTATCATTTTCACCACTATCATCATATTTTATCATTGTTATTATCATTATTAGCATGGCTTTTATACTATTAAATAAAAAGAAAAATATTGTAAAATTGTGAATGACTTAATTCTTTAGTTAAATGTTGATTTAATTAAAAAAAAAATTTTGTTTTATCAGAATGATTTTATTTAAATTGACATGAATCATAGGATGTTTTCTCTTTTTAGATCTTTACAATAAACCATATCTTTTACATAAAATTAAAATATAACCCCCTATATATGGGGATGTTTATTTGTGTTCAATTTGTATTGAATTATTATTATGGATAAATAGCCTATTAAATTGTTTGCAATTTAGTTGCTTATAAGCAAATACATCGAGCTAACAACTCTAAGCTTTGTTAATTTATATTGTACATTTTTAGTTAGTTGGACAGTTATTTTTCCTAAAGACGAGAATCATCAAAAATCAGCAATCAAATGTGTTAAATTCTGATTAGTTACAAAGTTTACATTTTTATTATCTAAGCTAGTTTTTTGTTCTCTGATTTTATATTGATCTGCAAATATATGAATCTATTTCTTTAGTGTGTCAGACAGTTGAACTGATTTCTTTTGTTCTCTATGTTGTTCCTTCAAGGTTTCAGAAAGTTGCTTCTATAGCTTTCGTCTGGTATATTATCCATATGGAAATATGTGATTTTATGACAATAGTGCAGAATAAAAGGATATTAGATGGAAAATTTTAACATTTAAAACAAAAGTTTCTAATAGAAACTATTCTTTTTATTTTCAGCAAAACATGCAATGAATATTGTGTGATAATTTTTACAGAGATTAATGTTTACTATTACTTTTTTTAGCTTTGAAATAACAGAAAAGAAATCTATATTTCCATGTAGATAGCATGCATGAAAGCCAAAGAAAAACTAAAACTATAACAACATATATAGCAACAAGGATGAATTCAGTTGTTTGAAAAATTATTGGAATCAGAATTACTGAAAAAATATCAGTTTAACCTTTGATATTTTGATGATATTGTCATTTCAAAAGCAAGAAAATATATTTTGAATTGTTTGGACTATTATTCTCATCTTGGTTGTTTTTTCCAAAGCGTTTTGGCTAATATAACCTCCGACTATCCTCAGGTGCATTCACACTGGATGTTATTGGTGAATAGTGAAAAATGTTGGGGTTTTTTTTTGGGGGGGTTGCTTTCCCAACGAACATAGCCATTAGAAATTCATGAAAGAATAGATCTGGATTTATTAAAACAAAAATATATCCTTTATAGAGAATTTGATTATTTATTCTAAGTGCGTAATAGTGAGAGCACTATTTCCAGCAACCGTTACCTTCTCTAAGTGAACATCAGCGAAAAGATCTGTTTTAATATTTTGCTTCATTTTGCTTAAGCTTTGACTAACCAACCTAGCTTGCATTTGATGTACCTTGCTGTAATGTTCATTTCTTGTGACATGTATTGTCGTTGGTGTGCAAAATCCTATAGTCAGGTACTGTGAACTCTTTTACATTGATCTGATCAAAGCTCTCTAATTTGCTTCCCTGATATCAGTCAATATCTTTAATATTCAATTTAACTCATGTTTATATGTATTAAATTATATTTCTACTTTTTTCTTTTCTAGCAACTAAAATTAAAAACTAGCTAATAACGCTATACAGTTTTATGAACCAGTATTAACCTACAGGTTACAATGAAAGAAGCAAAACAATTAAATTATTCAATTATTTAAGTAAAATAATTATTTTTAACAATTGCACTCATTCTTATGATACTTCAATTAATTTACTGTCATATATTATGATTGCTTTATTTTTTGAATGAGATGAAACTATTTAGCTATGTGCAATTTATTTCGTTTATTGAAATTTAAATAGGATTTTATATATTAAAAGAGTTCCTGTATTTTTCAATTAATATTAATAATAGAGATAAATGTTATTTATTTTTAAGTAATTTGACCAGAAAATATGGCATGGTAGCATAAATGAGAAAATTTATCTTAAGGTATATTAATTGTGCTTTACAATTAAAAAATAAATAAAACTTAATAAGTGAAAAGTAAACTGTTCGATCATAGCTGAGGGAAACTCAAAGGCTTTTTCCTTAGCTACTATACCGAGATAGAGGAGAGGGCGCTAGTCTTTTCCCAGAATTATTCCACTTGCCATTTACCCTCACCTTATAATGTGGAATGTTTATCAATGGGTCATCAAGAACGATTTTTTTAGCCTTTGGTATGACTTGACCAAGGACTGAACCCCAGCCTATCAGCAAACACTTTAGCCATTCTGCCAAATGAGCCTCCATGGTAGAAGGCTCATTTTCTATATGGGCAGCTAACAAAATCTTAATACTGATATTATTATGTTTATTATTTATTAGTTAGGAGAGTTCTCACATGAGTCATCACCAGTGATTATTAACTGACAAAAACAGATCGTATTCATTGGAATCCAAGTGACAGCAAATTTTTCTGAATTTCCAGTACTTTCACTTCTTTTGATCATCATAGCAAAGTCTTTAGTGTTGACGCAACAGCCGTTTATCATTGATGACTTTCTTTGAAATTTAAGCAACATTAGTTATCTTCAAGATTTCAGTGCTTCATGTGCTCTATCCGGTGGAGATTTAGTCAGTGCTTTACCCTTGTGGCCTTTTCATCCTCTCAGACACTTCACGCATATTTGATCTTGTGTGCTATTCAGTTTTGGTAGCGCAAACAATAGAGCTATTTTTGTAATTAGTTTTCTTGTAAGAATAAAAAAGAATATTAATTTAAATCTTGTTAGAAGCTTTTTTTTTCAATTTACACTATTTACTAATAGCTTAAAACGTATGGTTTGAATAGGTGTGATCAAAAACAATTGAATTTAAAATGAAAGAAATATATGTAAAAACAAATATTATAAATGTCCGTATCAGAGCATAGCATGAATAAATTACTACGCATGAACTAACATTTTAGAAAATAGATTGTAAACAGTCTTCAAAGACATACATTTTTAAGCTGATGACATTCTTGAATTTACTAACTGCTGATATCAGTCTGTAACGAGGAGTTGTCAGATAAAACAAGTTGCTGAGTCAATTTTGTCTATGAAAATTCACTAGCTTACTTTAGATCAAGTCTGCTTTAAATTAAATTTGCACAAAGTAATCCTTTTCATTGTCACCATTATGTTTTTGTCTATTTTAGTGTTTCTCTTTTATGTTAATATTTTAATTGTTGACTGATTAAAAATTATTATGTTTGTCTTTTGTTTTAATAAAAATGAACTGGTTTCAATCAAAATGAAATTATAATATAATTTCAGTATAACCAAATGTGGGCTCAGC